>NC_041389.1:681157273-681198106 GCF_002162155.2 Triticum dicoccoides | reverse complement strand
CGCCGCAGGCGCCTCCCGAGCGCCCCGCCGTCCGCCCGGCCGCCGCCTTCGCCCTCAGCCGCCGTGAGAGCCACGCCCTCCGCCAGCCTCCTGCCCCGCCGCCGGACTCGCCGGCCTCGAGCGCCTCCGGCCCCGCGTCGCCTCTGGCCGCCTCCTTCCTCTACTCCGGCGCCCTGCTCCGGCGAGCCTGGCCCCGCCTCGATCCGCGATCCAGATCTGGAAATAGGAAGGTTGACCCCGATTCCTCAAGTCCCGAAATATTTGCATAATCATGTCATGTTCATAGCAACATATCTCTGCATCCGTAGCTCCATTTTGTGCATGTAATATGTCAAATTGTTCGTCTCAACGAGTACTTCATTTCATTCGATTGCATCATATTCATTTGAGCTCATCTTGATGCTCGAATCATCGTTGCAAGAGTCCTTCATGATGTTATCTGCTGTCTGTTATCAGAACATGCTCTTTTGTCATTTTTGCCATGATTGATGTGTGCATCCTATGAGGTTGATGTCTACATGTGTTTTGAACTATGCCATGTCTTCTTTACAGAGGTGTATGCCATGTATTTTTGTAATCAATGTGGTGACTAGCACAAGCATGCAAACTAGGCTTCGTGATATTGCTGATTTCAGTCCCTGTTCTGCTGTTATTTTGATGCCATGTAAACTTGATGTTACAGAGAGATCCATGCATATTTTAAGATACTTCAGTAAGGGTGTTTTGAACATAAGGTTGTTCTGTTGGCAATTATGGAGTAGTCTAGCATGTCATTTTCGTGCTCTACTTTTGCTTCAAAATGTTTCCTGGCAGATTGTTTACATGTTATTCAATTTTGCCAAGGTTGCTATAGTTGATCCTTGCATGCTATGAACTTGTTCTTGCCTTGGTTTGTTTCATAAACATGTCTTCTTGCTGATGCTATGCTTATCTTGTCATGCAATGACTTGTGGTGAGTGAATCGAGCTTGTTAAGTAGTGTACTTGATATTGTTGTTTTGCTAGGCTGAATCTGTTATTTCGTGATGCTATGTAAACCTGCTGCTACAAGTCATTCTATGCATAATCTGGAGATGGCCACTAAATATGTTTTGTTCTACATGTCATGCTCTATCCATCCATGCCCCTGGTTGCATTTATAGCTTGCTGTAGCTTGTTCATATCTTGCTCCAAAGTTGCTTAATAATGCTGCTGTCAGCCTGTTAACATTAAGTTCAGTTGTTACCATTATTCTTGCTAGTGATCCATGCACCCTATGAACTTGCTCTTGCCATGTTTAGCTTCACAAATATGTCTTCCTACTGTTGGTTGCCTTGCCATGCCATGTTTTGCTCTATAGTGAGTTGCACAAGCTCATCTACATGCCTTCATAATTCTGTTTCTGCCATGTTTGAATCTGTATTATAACTTGCTATGTTTACATGGGTGCCATCATATTTTCTGATCCTTTTTGGCTTATGGTCACTAAGGGACTTTTGATCTATGCTTTGAGTAGAACCATGCCATGTCTTGTGTTGCTATTATAAGTTCCTGTAACATGTTGTTTGATAGCTCTAAACATTGCAACCTGATGTTATTTTCTGCAAAGTCTGAATTGTTATTACTTGCAATCTTGCCATGTGTGTTTGAGCATGTTCTAGTGATTTCTGGAGATAGCTCAGTGTTCATGTTTTGTTATGCTTTACCTGTACATCATGCCCATGCCTTTTGTTTTCTTGTTAAGGTCCTATAGCATATTGTTTTGATGCTTGCAAGATGCCTAGTTGCTGTTTTGGACAGATTGTTGCTATAACTTGTATAGTGTGTGTGTGTTGAACCGTTGCTCCGTTTTGAGTGTGCTATATATGAAACTTGCTTAGAATCACATGTAGTTTCATATTATCATGTTGCATCCTTGTTTTGAGGTGTTTGCTTGATGTTTGTATGCATTTTGCATCAATGCCATGTTTAACTTGTTTTGCTCATATCTTCTAGGCCGTAGCTCCGAACTAAATGAACTTTATATGTAACTTGACTAGAATCCCGTGTAGATCATCTTTGTGCATCTTAACTTGCTGTTTAACAACTTGAACATCAGGTTTATTCAGATCTGGACCAATTTCGAAATTTGCATATGAGGACTTACCGGAATGGTTATATGTTGTTCCCGGCCTCATTTAAACTTGCTTTGATGTGTTGCTCTTGTTTGCATCATCTCTTGCCATGAGTAGCTTCATGTAGTCTTGTCATGCATCATGCTTGTTTGTGCATCATGTCATGTTCATGTGTGGTGTGTTTACCATGCTGTGTGCTTCTTCTCGATAGTTCCCGTTTCGTTGCGATCGTGAGGATTCGTTCATCTACGCTTGGTTCGTCTTCGTGGCTTCATCTTCTTCATGGAATCGTTCTTCTTCCTTGCGGGATTTCAGGCAAGATGACCGCTACCCTAGATCTCACCACTATCATTGCTATGCCAGTTGCTTCGTTCTATCGCTATGCTGCGTTACCTATCTTTTGCTCATCAAGCCTCCCATATTGCCATGAACCTCTAACCTTTGACACCTTTCCTATGCAAACCGTTGTTTGGCTATGTTACCGCTTTTGCTCAGACCCTCTTATAGCGTTGCTAGTTGCAGGTGAAGTTGAAGATTGCTCCATGGTGGACAGGATTTTGTTGGGATATCACAATATCTCTTATATTATTAATGCATCTATATATTTGGTAAAGGGTGGAAGGCTCGGCCTTTTGCCTGGTGTTTTGTTCCACTCTTGCCGCCCTAGTTTCCGTCATACCGGTGTTATGTTCCCGAATTTTGCGTTCCTTACGCGGTCGGGTGATTTATGGGACCCCCCTTGACAGTTTGCTTTGAATAAAACTCCTCCAGCAAGGCCCAACCTTGGTTTTACCATTTGCCTCACCACCACCTACCTTTCCCTTGGGTCGGCCAACCCGAGGGTCATCTTTATTTTAGCCCCCCGGGCCAATGCTTGTCTAAGTGTTGGTCCAAACCGAGCGATGTCTGGCGCCCCCTGGGCAACCAGGGTCTATGCCAACCCGACGTCTGGCTCATCCGGTGTGCCCTGAGAACGAGATATGTGCAGCTCCTATCGGGATTTGTCGGCACAGCGAGAGGCTTTGCTGGTCTTGTTTTACCATTGTCAAAATGTCTTGTAAACCGGGATTCTGAGTCTGATCGGGTCTTCCTGGGAGAAGGTATATCCTTCATTGATCGCGAGAGCTTATCATGGGCTAAGTTGGGACACCCCTGCAGGGTATAATCTTTCGAAAGTCGTGCCTGCGGTTATAGGCAGATGGGAATTTGTTAATGTCCGGTTGTAGATAACTTGACACCAGATCCGAATTAAAACGCATCAACCACGTGTGTAGCCGTGATGGTCTCTTTTCGGCGGAGCCCGGGAAGTGAACACGGTTTCTGGGTTATGTTTGACGTAAGTAGGAGTTCAGGATCACTTCTTGATCATTGCTAGCTTCACGACCGTTCCGCTTGCTCTCTTCTCGCTCTTATTTGCGAATGTTAGACACCATATCATGCTTAGTCGCTGCTGCAGCCTCACCACTTTACCCCTTCATTTCCCATTAAGTTTTGCTAGTCTTGATACCCATGGTAATGGGATTGCTGAGTCCTCGTGGCTCACAGATTACTACAACAACAGTTGCAGGTACAGGATACGCGATGTTCATGACGCGAGAGCGATGCTTGCTTGCGTTGAGTTCTTCTTCTGCTTCTTCTTCGATCAGGGATAGGTTCCAGGTCGGCAGCCTGGGCTAGCAGGGTGGATGTCGTTTGAGTTTCTGTTTGTGTTTCATCCGTAGTCGGATGATGATCTTATGTATGATGATGTTGTATTCATGTGGCATTGTATGCCTCTTGTAAGTATCCCCATCTATTATGTAATGTTGATGTAATGATATCCACCTTGCAAAAGTGTTTCAATATGCGGGTCTATCCTTGGTGGGACCTTCGAGTTCCTTTTGGATAGGGTCGCATATTGGGCGTGACAGAGAGTTGGAAGATAAAAACCTGTCCAACTCAGTTCATTCCAAGGGATATCTTTGTGTGTGCGTATTGAAGGAAGATGGTATTTTCATCGATTGACCCTCGTGATCAGTTAATGGATCTATCATCTTGTCTAATCTTTGATTTGAGTATGGGTTATTGCCAAATCAAATCAGAACCAACGATATTCGTAATGTTGTCTTACTCGTGGTTGTTTCCCCGAGCATACACCATTATATCTTTCGGGTCTCACCAAAGCTATCACCTTGTTCACATAATTCTGGAATTCCACTTATATGGAAGCCTGGATGGATTGTTGTTGAGCCCATCAGCAGCATTTTGTCTTCTCCATGATTCATGTTGAACATCTTAGTTAGCATTGGAAACTTTTGTAAGCATTATCTTCGTGATCCATTCATGAAGCATATGTTTGGATGAAAGAAGTGACTTCCTCTAATTCATGTGCATTTGGAGCAAGTTGCCGCCATGGATTCGAGAAAGTCAATGTTGCTTCCTCTGGAATCATCCCAAGTCAGTCATGCATACGTGCGAAGTATTCTGTGGTCTGGAGACTTGCAACCTTCATTCCATATGTGTCCCGAGCACACCAAGCCACTGATTGATTTGTTCAAGGAGAAGAAGTTCCTTCATAAGAGCTAATCATATGACTTATGCAAGGACTTTGTTATCCACGGTGATGGTTCCCAACCAGAAATCGGTAGTGTTTTATTGTAAGACTACCACGTGGTCATGCTTGTCCAGGACATCGTGTTCACATGTGTGTAGCAGAACCAGCTCATGCCTTGGAGTTTGCTATCGTAGTTCATTTCCCGAGAATCTCGCAACGTCATCTCGTCGATTTGTGTTGCAAACTTTCATTTTTTCCTAGACCTGATGAGTCTGGAATATTCTAACATCAACCAGATCTGAATCTCAGGCAGATATAATGGTTGGAACGTGTCCCAAGAACTATAATATTGGTCTCTCTGTAACCCGGTAAAATGGATGTCGTGGCCAACACACCCAACCGGAAGACCTATTATTGTAGTATCTTGTTTGAGGAAGTTGGCCACCTCCCCATAAGGATTTCGTAGGACTTACTCCCTAGTTGTTCCTTATGGATTTTTGTGCTCCTGAAGTCCGACCTTTTACTTGATTCTCTATATATCAAACCATTTTAATAAATGGATTACGCTAGCACATCAAGGAGAACATTAGAAGCGGAGTGCTAAATGTCTCTCGATCGATCATCCAGATTTTGTCCCCTTGGCCCACCAAGGTGAAATCTGAGAAGGTGTTATCTTCCTTTGCATCTGCATCCTCCATCACCATTCGTCATGGTAGTAAGTTGTGTTGCCAGGATCCTTGACACGAATATTGGTAAAACCTTGATGAATATGGAAATGCTCAAGTTCTTGAGGGCACGCACAAGCGCTAGGTGTTATCATCGGCACTAACTGGGATTGCCCTCAGCTTCCTCGGTTATGCTAGAACTTCTCAAATAGTGGACTCACTCTCTACTGTTGAGCTTCTCCTCAGTTACTAAAGTCATCCCTTGTGTTGTTTTCAACAAGGTAATCCACATCATCCATTCTAATCCAAGCATACCATTCTACCGACCCCCTCCAAATGATCGCTCGAGAATTGCCATAGGCTGGTATAAAGAATCTAAATGATCTCTAAATTAAAGGTAATTCTTTTTGCCACTTAAGGGGATATTTCTACAAGTCACCTTCCCTAAGGTGCCCCATTATGGTATCATGGCAACTCAACTCCTCGCTACGTTGACAATCGTTTACCACCTTCTTAAGTGTGGAATTGTTGTCTACCAAGTGAACCCTCGTCATCTGTTCCACTCCATCCCTCTAGATGTGTGCTTCGTGTCTCAGCTCGGGGGATGCTGCTATGTCTCATCCCATGAGTTGATCCTGAGTTGTTCGGTCTTCGAGAAGATCAATTCTTCTAGAGTTTTCCTTTCCTCTTCTTGTCATGTTAGTTGGAGTTCTCAGAGGAAGACATCGAGACAAAGATGAGGATCAAATCAACGTTCTTATGAAGTGCCACCTAGATCGTGAAGATTGCGTTAGTTGCGTTTCCCCTTCATTCTATCCTATGCTTGAATCTCGGGACGAGATTCTTGTTTAGTAGGGGCAAGTTATCACATCCCTAGTCCTGGTGTGCAGTAGGCCTGCCCTTCATGTGTGCATCATGTTTAATTTCCAAATGAACTTGAAATGGGGGATGTTCAAACCCTAGCATTAAAGGAATTCACTAGGTTCACCTAAAATATTTTCAGTGAGTCCAAATGGCTTTCAAAAATGTTCATCATTTCTGGATAATGCTAGAAACCATAACCAGTGGTGTTGCACATTTTTCCATGACATATTTGGTCACTGAAATAAATCATACAATATTTGCAATTGGGCATTTAAATGATATATATTATTTTAAGTGCTCAATTAATTCTGAACTTAAGTGTGGGCTGTTAGGAATACCCCCAACAGAGCCCACAATTATTTGCAGGATTTTTGGAAACGTTTTACTATTTTTAATAAAGCCCAATATTTACAGAAAAATAGAAAACAGGAAATAAAACAGAGCAACCTTACCTGGACTTACCTTGAGGCCCACCAGGGATACCAGCCCACCTGCGCGGCCCGTTACTGTGCAGCCCAGCTGCCAGTCATCTTCCTCCCCCTCGCCTGAAGCAGCTGCGTGCTGGACGCACGTGCGTCGATGCCGGCCACCTCCTGCTTCGCGCTGGAGGCCTCTCCTTCGTCCTAATCCGCGTCTGGCGACGCCACACACCCTTCTGGACCTCTCTCACTCTCTCCCGTGCTTCTCCCCTCCTCTGCTCTCTTTCCCTCTCGTGTCCGAGCGCAACCACCGCCGCCGCTCGTAGTTGTCGCGGCCACCGCTTCCTCCTCGCCCGTCTGGCGTGCCCATGAGCTCCACCTCCGCCTTCTACGCCTCCTCGACGAGCCAAGCAAACGGGGACACACCGTATCACCGCCATCGACATCATCTTCAACCTCGGGCACCACCGATCGCCGTCGCCGATACGTCATCCACAACCCGTCCCCGAGCCCAATGAGACCCCCGACGAACTCGTTGTGAGCTCCACTCCGTTTTCCTCTCCGTCGTTTTGCTCGTTCCCGTGCCGTAGCACCCTCGCCCACATTCCCGAGCACCGCCGTCCGCCATGGCCGCGTAGCTCCCCTGACCCGAGCCCCTCTGCTCGAAACCGTGGCACCAGTGTGCTTCTGGTGGCCCGCAGATGCCACCTAGCCCATCAGCTTCTCCCCTAGCGCACCGCAGCCTCGTTCCCGAGTGCGCCAAACTCCGGTCACCGCCTCGCTCGCCACCGCCGACGCCACAGCCCATCATAGCTCCTCTCGCCTGCTCCTTTGGATGCGCGCGAACTCGAAGAACCCGTAGAAACAAATGGCGAGACAAATGGTTGCCCGTAGCTCGATTCCGATGAACTTCCATCGTCGGATGTGCTCGTCGGCGTCCAACTCCGGTGAGGTGACGTGGCGTCATTAGCCTGAAGCTAATTACTGCGTTAATCTCGCCCTGTGTCACTGACAAACCGGCCCCACCACCCTAATTAACCACGGAGTAAACCCTGTTTGGTTTAAGTTAATCAGAGTGGCCCCACGCATCGGCGTTGACCTCGCTGACGTGTCTGTTGACCGGGCCCACCTGTGAGCGTCACTAACCAACCCCAGTCACTGACCAGTGGACCCCACTGGTCAGGTTTGACCTGGAGGCGCCCAGTTGACTTGCTGACATCAGGGTGATGTCATGCTGACGCAATATGTATTTTCTGGATTAATTTATTTCAGGAAATTCCAGAAAATGCCCTAAACTTCTAAAAATCATATAAATTCAACCGTAACTCCAAATGAAATAAATTATATATGAAAAATGATCAGAAAAATCCAATCTATCCATCTGTACCATTTTCATGCATGTTAGAAAAAATTTTGTTCACTGTTAGGTCAAATCAATTAAATGGCATTTGAATAATCACATATGGAGTTTGAATTTGAATCTTGTATTCAAACCAACTTCATTTAATCTGTTGCTAGTTGCATTAGCTCAAACCACAGCATATTTCCATGTCATGATCATGCATCATATTGTGCATTGCATTGATTGTGTTTCTTCTTTGTTTGTCGGTGCTTGTCCCCTCTCGGTAGACGATGTTCCAACATTGTGATCGTTGACACTGATGAAGACTCAATGCTATCTTCAGAAGTGCCAGGCAAGCAAAAAACCCTTGTTCATTCCGATACAATCCTACTCTCTCGCTCCTGCTCTCTTTTACTGCATTAGGACAACACCGATTCATCCGTTACTTGCTGCGGTAGCTGAACCCCTTTATCCTTTGCATGACCTGTCATTGCCACAGTAAATAGATGAAACCCACTAGCATGAGTACGAGTTGTTTGAGCCCTATTGTGCCTACTCATTCATGCTTGTTTGTCATGCCTGCTACTGCTTAGAGTTGAGTCAGGTCTGATTCATTGGGGATGAATCAGAGGCGTGTGAACATGTCCTACTGAGTGTGAGCTAAGTGTGTGAACACGATTTGGTAAAGGTAGCGGTGAGAGGCCATGTAGGAGTACATGGTGGGTTGTCTCATTGCAGTCGTCCTCAGGAACCGAGTTCTGTGTTTGTGATCCATGAACAGTTACTACCACACATTGGGTTCCGGTAACTCGACCCCTCTCGACTTATTAATCAACATGATCTCTGTCCAGGAGTTTCAACTAGTTTCTGGTGTTTGTAGGTAGTGTTAGTAGTCTACCAAGTGGCACCTGGTACAGGTGGGCTTGGGACAGACTAGGCACAGTGGCCCGATGTACCAAGTAGCACCCGGATGGTGGGCTTGGGAACCATGCACACATCGTTTGGGGCCGTGAGCGACACCCTGGCCGGATCTCCTTGCGGATGGAACCCGAATAGGCGATAAACCTGGACGAGAGACTTGTGTGGTTAGTAAGGTCGTGGCCGACACCCTCGCTGGGCTTCCGCTTGAAGGTTGCCGAGTACATGTCGTGTAAACGGCGGTAAGTGGTGAGAGCGTTTGTGAAGAAGTACACCCCTGCAGGGTTAATATGATCTATTCGAATAGCCGTGTCCGCGGTAAAGGACTTCTGGGTTGCCTGTACACTTCATAGACAAGTGAAAGTGGATACTTTAAAATACGCAAGATAAGCGTGAGTGCTATGGATGGCGTTCTCGTAGGGAGACGGGAGCACATCCATAGTGGTGTATTGATATGGTGAATATGTGGACTCGTGTGTGCCACTTCAAAGAGTCTTGCAGTCGTAGTTCAGGATAGCCACTGAGTCAAAGCTGGCTTGCTGCAGTTAAACCCCACCATCCCCTTTATTGATAATGACGCATATGTAGATAGTTCTGATGTAAGTCTTGCTGGGTACATTTGTACTCATGTTGCTTAATTTATGTTTTTGCAGAGAGACTTCAGTCTCGCTAGTAGTTCCACGTGGACTTCGATGTTTAGCTTGTTACCTCAGCTACGATCTTGTGCCCACGTTACTTGGCTCGAGGGCACTTTCGTGGAAACCATCAAGGGGTGGCAATCGAGGTGGTTCTACATCACCGAGCCGCGTGACCCCGAATGGGCAGCGGTCCCCAAATTCAGATCCGGCATCCCCACACGGCTCACCTCCTGGAAAGAGAGCGGCTGGACATGGGGTGATTCAGAGGAGCTGACCGGACTCCAAGCTTGTATCCGAAAGCTAGTGGACAAGAAGCTCAAGCTTGTCAACGTAGTCCAGGTCATGCTCATCCGCCAGATTCTCCCGTGCCAACGACGGGGCTTCAACATGTGGGAGTTTGATCCGGCGCAGCACCAGACTTTGAATGGGCTCTTCGACACTATGTACGAAGATGTCTGGAGGGTGCTGTTCAAGGGCGCCAAGGCTCCCACATCCGCTACCGAAGATCGCGGATTCAGCTCGGAGCGTCCAGCTAATGAGGTAAGTTATTTTGTCCTTTAAGGGACGCTTGTTTTCCATAGTTTGACTCTATGCAGGATCTAAACTCCCTTTCCTTTGACAGGACTGGGTGAAGAAGGCCGAGCGGACTATCTGCCCGGCCCCTTTGCGAGAGGATCCAGCGGACGCCCGCCTAACGGGGCTGCTGGCTCCGGCACCCCACGTGGTTCCGGAGAAGAAGGCCAAGAAGAAGGCCACGGGGACTCGGAAGAGTTCCCGCTTTCAGGTGCTATCGGATGACGACTCCGAGGCCGACTCCTCTCACCAAGGTGAGGAGGAGAAGAAGAAAGCCTCTCCCCAGTCAGGGGAGAGAAGAAAAGGAAGGCCTCCCCTACGAGGGAGGCCGAAGGGTCCAAGAAGGGAAAAACTCTTCCCCCGGACTGCTCTGCCAACGCCAGTGACGACGACGAGGACTGGCCTCCAAGGGCCAAGCCCCTGGCCAGATCGTGAGTATCCGGACTCCTGAATAACTTCATGGTTTTTCTATTTTGCCACACAGTGTCTTTCTAATGCCGCATACAACCCTGCAGTCCGCCCAAGGACGATCTTCCCACTTCGTCGAGCGGGTCCTTAGGTGCGTCGGATAGGGATTCTCTTCCGACTGCCTCCACCCCCCGTGACATGGACGAAGCTGAGGTGGGGTCCCAGGAAGGGACCCGCCCGGAGGAGGAGGCCCCGGAGGCGTCGCAAGACAACCTCCCGGACTTTGCACCGGACTCGGCTCCGGATCCCATAGTGGCTCCGGAGTCCGGCAGGCGGCCCCTTCGTAAGAAGGGCAAGGCCGTGACACCGGCAGCCTCCGCCCAACCGGAGGCGCCGGATAACTTACTGGAGGCGCTCAATGGCGCCTCCATTGAAGAGGAACACCGCACTGTTATGAGTGCGTTGATTCAAAAGGTGCAGCTCGCCAAGAGCGGGCTGACCAAAGCCTGCAGCAGCCTTCTAACAGGCTTTGTGGTAAGAATTTTGAGATATGTAAAATAGTACCGCATAGACAGTAGCCCCTGATGCTCGGTTCGGTGTTCGGAAAGAAAAGCCGGACTGAGGATCTAAGAAGATATACGCAGGAGTCATAAAAAATGTGTCGATATGGGATTGCAGGCTGCGCTGCTGACCTCTGCCGCACTGACTGCGGAGGTCAATACTTTGAAGGAAAACCTCGAGCGGTCCGAGAACGAGCTCGACCGTGCCAAGAAGCAGCTCGAGGATAAGGAAGGTGAGTAACACCTTATTTAAAATTGTACCTTACAGAAAAGGATTTTGGTTGCAAAAAGAATGACAAGGATAACGTGGGTATTGCAGGGGCCACTAACGAGGTGGCGACCCTGAAAGAGGTGGTGACCGCGGCCAAACGCAATGCGGCCGCGGAGCGCACCGAGCGAGAGAAGCAGGAGGCGCGGGTGGCGGAGGTACAGCAAGAGCTCCAGGATCTCGTGCAAAAACATGAGAGCCTGGAGCGTGACTCGAAGACTCGAGAGTCTGAGCTTGCAACGGCTCTAGAGAGTGCCAAAGCCGCTAAGGCCGAAGCCTACAAGGCCCTCCAGGAGATCGAGGCGGTAAAGAAAATAGCAGCGGGTAAGGCATTTTTCATGCAAAGTAAGCATGT
The DNA here is from genome assembly GCF_002162155.2 of Triticum dicoccoides. Taxonomy (NCBI): domain Eukaryota; kingdom Viridiplantae; phylum Streptophyta; class Magnoliopsida; order Poales; family Poaceae; genus Triticum; species Triticum dicoccoides. The sequence goes on along the minus strand of NC_041389.1, from coordinate 681,186,471 downwards.
GAGTGTTAATTACCTGTCGCTTACCCGAATTCGGAGCTCTCCAGGAGCGTTCGCAGATCTTCCTCGCAGCGTGTCCGATGCTGCCGCATTTTACCGGGCCAAGGAGGGGAGCTCGACGGAGAAGGTCTTCTGGTCTCAGTATGCTGAGGCCGGACACCCGGTGCCCCTAAGCGACCAGCTGAAGCAGCTGGTCGAGCTCCACAAGGCGGCCGAACAGGCCATGAAGGGCCTCATAGTTCGGTTGTGGCCTAAGGAGGCCATGCCTAGGAGCTACTTCGGCCTGGTGCGAGGGTTGGTGGATGCGTGCCCGTGGGTTGAAGTCATCAAGCACTCCGCCTGTATTGAAGGTGCCCGTCGGGCCCTTGCCCGTGCAAAGGTGCACTGAGGCAAGATGGATGCCCAGAAGCTCGTGACGGACCCACCACCAGAGGGCAAGGAGCATCGCACGCACTATTGCGGGTGAGTGCTCCAAAGATGTAATATTTGAGTAGACTCGCATTTTGTTATCATGTGCGCTGAAAACTTAGTTCATTTGCGCGAAGCAACGCATTTTAATTGAAAATATTACCTTCTGTGCGGTTGTTTATCAAATCTGAGAGATGGCAAGTCGTCGGCTTCAGCCCCCATGCCACGAGTGCAGGGGTGTTCGGGATAAATTTGAGCACTTTTGTTCCCATATTTGGGTCCATCTAGGGAGGCGCTCAACACAACGAACAAGGCAACCGGACTTATAATGCTTGAACACTCTCACTTAGCCATAGAATTCTATAATTTTAAATTTCGGCGAAGCCCCTAGTCTTCGGAAGGCCGAATTTGGGGCGCTATCCATGTGTGGGCCGGACAAAAACCGGCTCCTCGCTCTAAGCGGCATAATTCTTTAGGGACTCGCAAAAAACCTCTCGAACAGCGACCAGCTCTCGCCTCATCATGACGGTCAGTTATAGCTTTCTCCACTGAGGCATTAACCCAGCTCAACTGGGGCGCAATCGCAGTGGTTCTCCCAGTGCTACCTTAGCCGATACAACGGAAAGTAAGGTACCAAAACATGGGAGCCGGGCAAACCCAACTATTGAACCAAGACATGATTCGGAGCTGATGCATATAATGCTATAAGTTCGGGGTGCCGCACTTGTGAAAGTGTTCGGACTTATCACACCATGATGCGGGAAACATGAGCCCCTGGTGTATTTAGCCGTACCAAAACGTATGGATGCGACATGTCACAAATGAACATATGTATAAAAGAGAAATGCAATTGGAAGCAAAAAGGTGCTGCATTACTTATTCAAGAAAAACTGCTGTAAGTGCAGAACGATACAAATAGTGCGATAAGCAAGGGATGGGACTGTTAAACATGTCCCCCTCCAGGGGTAGGCTACGGGATGGTGCATAAAACAGATTAAATGCTCATAATGGAGACCACCTGGATATTTGTTGTAGCCTTTATCCTTCCCTGGCTATTGCATAGTGAGTTCGGCAGGTCTGCTGCCGGACAGGGCCTCTGACGAACGGAGTCCTGTGAGTAAAACAAAGAAAAAGAAAAAAAGAACGACACACTTGAGAGCCCCTGGTGTGGTTGAGCCGCAGTCTGGGCCTATCATGGTCGTGCCCCTCTCCACATGCCCATGGTATCTTCAGAGCGTAATCGTGTACGTGAAGGATCTGTCTTGACGTTTTACAGGGGCTGGGGTTGGGGCCGCACTGCTACGCGTGCTCGGAACATGCCAGGTGGTCTTGTTGTATATTACTCCGGGCGCGTTTAGCCGTGTCCGTCCTCTTAACGGCCGGACTCGAGAATTGCCTTAAGAGGCTGCATTGTACTTCTGCCGCGAGAGCCGCTGTATGTTCCTCCGTTCGGAGAGAGCGTTCAGTGTTTCCATTGACCATGATGACCCCTCGAGGGCTTGGCATCTTGAGCTTGAGGTATGTGTAGTGCGGCACCGCGTTGAACTTTGCGAACGCGGTACGTCCAAGCAGAGCATGATAGCCGCTTCGGAACGGAACTATGTCGAAGATTATCTCCTCGCTTCGGAAGTTATCCGGGGATCCGAAGACCACTTCCAGTGTAACTGAGCCTGTACAATTGGCTTCTACACCTGGTATGACGCCTTTAAAGGTCGTCTTGGTAGGTTTAATCCTTGAGGGGTCTATGCCCATTTTGCGCACTGTGTCCTGATAAAGCAGGTTCAGGCTGCTGCCGCCGTCCATCAGGACTCTGGTGAGGTGAAATCCATCAATGTGTGGGTCTAGAACCAATGCGGCGAATCCGCCAGGGCGGATGCTGGTGGGGTGGTCCCTTCGGTCAAAAGTGATCGGGCAGGAGGACCATGGATTGAACTTCGGGGCAACTGGCTCCATCGCGTATACGTCCCTTAGTGTACGCTTCCGCTCCCTTTTGGGTAAGTGCGTTGCGTAGATCATGTTCACCGTTCGCACCTGTGGGGGGAAACCCTTCTGTCCTCTATTGTTCGGCGGTCGGGTCTCTTCCTCGTCATCGCTGTGCAGCCCCTTGTCGTTGTTTTTGGCCATTAACTTGCCTGCCTGTTTGAATACCCACCAGTCCCTGTTGGTGTGGTTGGCTGGCTTTTCCGGGGTGCCGTGTATCTGGCACGAGCGGTCGAGTATACGGTCCAAATTGGACGGACCTGGAGTAGTTCTTTTGAATGGCTTTTTCCGCTAACCAGGTTTAGAGCCTCTGAATCCGGCATTGACTGCCGTATCCTCACTATTGTCACCGTTAATGCGGCGTTTGTTTTTGTTACGACGCGACCTACCATTACGGTCCTTGATATCCGGACTGCCAGAATTTTTGCTGAGGTTGTTGCTGCGTGCTAGCCAGCTGTCCTCACCCGCGCAGAAGCAGGTCATGAGTGATGTGAGGGCTGCCATGGATTTCGGCTTTTCCTGTCCCAGGTGCCGGGCAAGCCACTCGTCGCGGATATTATGCTTGAAGGCTGCAAGGGCCTCCGCATCCGGACAGTCGACGATTTGGTTTTTCTTGGTTAAGAACCGTGTCCAGAATTGTCTGGCTGATTCGTTTTGCTTCTGAATTATGTGGCTTAGGTCATCAGCGTTTGGTGGTCGCACATACGTGCCTTGGAAGTTATCGAGGAATGTGGCTTCCAAGTGTTCCCAACTCCCAATTGACTCTGCTGGCAAGCTGTTAAGCCAATGCCGGGATGGTCCTTTAAGCTTGAGGGGGAGATATTTGATGGCGTGAAGATCGTCACCGCGGGCCATGTGGATGTGAAGGAGATAGTCTTCGATCCAAACCGCGGGGTCTGTTGTGCCATTGTAAGATTCAATATTCACGTATTTAAACCCTTCGGGGATTTGATGATCCATTACTTCGTCTGTGAAGCATAGTGGGTGTGTGGCGCCTCTGTACTGGGCGATATCACGACGGAGCTCGAAAGAGCTTTGTCTGTTTTGTTCGGCCCGGCCGGACTTACTGTGTCCGGCACGACAGTTGTCATCACGTATCATGGGGCGCCCACGCGATCCACAGATCGATCTTGATTGTCTTGCCCTATCCTCCAATATATCTCGCAAGTCCGGAGCGTTCCCTTGTGGCCTTGTGCTTTTCGAGCGATGCCGGGGTACGGGTTTAGTGAAGGGCCTAGAGGCCTCTCTGTCGCGACCACGGGGTGGTCGGTCAGCCGTATTGTCTCCTGGTGATGTGGGTTCATACGCCTCCTCCTCTAATCGGGGGAACAGTTTGCGTTTAGGGTAACTTTTGGAGGGGCGTTCGAGCTCATGCTCTTCGGCCGCGAGGACTTCAGTCCATCTGTCGGCTAGCAGATCTTGATCAGCTCAAAGCTGTTGCTGCTTTTTCTTGAGGTTGTTTGCCGTGGCCATAAGCCTGCGTTTAAAATGCTCTTGTTCGACGGGATCCTCCGGCACGACGAATTCGTCGTCGTCGAGGCTTGCCTCGTCTCCGGAGGGAGGCATGTAGTCCTCTACCTCTTCTTCTACCGCTCTCTCATGAGGGCTGGCGTCTCTGTCCTCCTGTGCTGAATCTTGCTGGAGTGGGTTGTCTTCGGCACCATCTGGGGTGTTATTATCTCCAGTGCCGGAATCTTCATTCTTGCTATGGCGGGATTTAGAACGGCGCCGCTGACGCCGGCGCTTGGGTTGTTTCTTGGAGGGGTCATCCTCCGCTGCCCCTTCGCCATTCCCATCCTTCGGGATATCCGGTGCCCGGTAGGCGCTGGTTCTTGGTCGTCTCCGGCATCTTCGTCCATACCGTCGATGTCTTCGGAGTCGTAATCTAGCATGTCGGTTAGATCATCGACAGCGGCTACCAAGAGGGTGGTGGGTGGGTTTTGAATTTCTTCGTCGTCCGCATCCCAACCGTCCTGGCCGCAGTCCGGCCAGGGCTCTCCTGATAACGAGAGATATTTTAGCGAACTCAAGATGTCGCCAAAAGGTGAGTGTTGAAAGATGTCCGCTGCGGTGAACTCGATGACCGGCGCCCAACCGGATTCGATTGGAGGGGGCGCGGGAGGTTCGGAGTCCGGCAAGGAGTCCGGCACCTCGGAGTCACAAGCTTCATGAAGGACAAGGTCAGTGTTCGACTCTAACGCCGTAGAGGTTGCAGCCCCCGAGGCGGTGTCTAGCCATCCGTCCTCGATCTGCGCAACCGGCTCCGAATTGAAGATCGGAGCGGGCTCGAGTGCGGCCTCCAGGGTACTGTCCGGCAGCAGAGCTAAATCATGCCCGTCGTGACAGTGCGACGCGCTTGGCTGTGGCTCGAATCCATCGAAGATCAAGTCCCCGCGGATGTCAGCCGTGAAGTTCAAACTTCCAAATCTGAACTGACGGCCAGGGGCGTAGCTTTCGATCTGCTCCAGATGGCCAAGTGAATTGGCCCGTAGTGCAAAGCCGCCGAATACGAAGATCTGTCCGGGGAGGAAGGTCTCACCCTAGACTGCGTCGTTGTTGATGATCGAAGAGGCCATCCAGCCTATCGGTGACGACACAGAGGAACTCTCAATGAAAGCACCAATGTCGGTGTCAAAATCGGCGGATCTCGGGTAGGGGGTCCCGAACTGTGCGTCTAGGCGGATGGTAACAGGAGACAAGGGACACGATGTTTTACCCAGGTTCGGGCCCTCTTGATGGAGGTAAAACCCTACGTCCTGCTTGATTAATATTGATGATGTGTGTTACAAGAGTAGATCTACCACGAGATCAAGGAGGCTAAACCCTAGAAGCTAGCCTATGGTATGATTGTTGTTCGTCCTACGGACTAAAGCCATCCGGTTTATATAGACACCGGCGAGGGCTAGGGTTACACAGAGTCGGTTACAATGGTAGGAGATCTACATATCCGTATCGCCAAGCTTGCCTTCCACGCCAAGGAAAGTCCCATCCGGACACGGGACAAAGTCTTCAATCTTGTATCTTCATAGTCTTGGAGTCCGGCCGACGATGATAGTTTGGCTATCCGGACACCCCCTAGTCCGGGACTCCCTCAGACAACTTCACATCGGAGGAACCCTGGCTATAGGCCAGACTCTCCGGCTGGGCGGTTTCGTCATGGCCGCCTGTTCGGCTGCCACGTCGGCGATGACTTCTGAGGTCATCAAGAACAACCTCCACGTCAGCTCGGAACCCACCGAGCAGATGGCTCCAATGGAGCTCTCCTCCCTGAACAAGCTCTTGGATCGCATCACCGCCCTAGGAGTCGCTACGGACTATGATCGGATCGAGCTTAAACCTGACCAAAGGGAGATTAATTCTCCGCCGGTCACCCATTAGATAGCGGTGGTGGAGGAACAAAACAACAATTCTTCCTCTATTTTAAGGACGAACTATGTACGGATTCCCGAGCTCTCCGAGCCGGATACCCATCTACGGGAGGGCATGGCCCAGGCTCTGAAATTTGAATCGGGCAACGGGCCACAAATATTGGGCAACTTCCTGGAGCCCGAGCTGGCAAGCTCGGGAGCTCCTTTGCCCCTGCGTCTCAGATCGGATCAGGACGTGGACTTAAGTCTACCCACGCACCCAGACACAAGTGATATTTCCCACATTTAGACAAGAGCCCCAAGAGACAGTACACCACTTCTGGGCCAGATTCCTCCTTGTAATGAGCAAGGTTAAGGACTGTCACGAGGAAGACGCAATCTCATTCTTTTGCAAAAATTGCACGGACAAGGGAATTATCAACGCCATAAGTCACCGTGACATAGCACACTTCGCCGACTTGGCGGCCATAGTACAGAAGTACTATGCGATGAAAAGCTCCTGGAAAACCCAAAAAAAATTATGGGATCCTCCGACTCTAACTAAACCCCTCGTCCTGAACTAAAAGGGTGCGCTCTCGCAAGTCACCCAATCCAATTACAAAGAAGCCAAAGCCCTCTAGAGGGCGTGGAACCATATTGGAGAGATGGCTCAACAGGCCATGCAAAATTCACAGCACACTGGGCATCATACCAACACACAGCCTTAGAGCATGTTGGATACTCTGGCAGGTGGCTAAGAGCGGAGAGGACCTTCTCATCAACAATACCGCAGAGCACCATCCCGCAGAGAATAACAACACAGTACTAAAAGTCTTAAATTTTTTTGCCTCAAACAATAGGCGTAAGCGAGTGCTCCGCAGCCTCGCCGAAGTCTGCCATGTTGCAACAATAAACCCGTGGAACGATACGGCCATAACCTTCAATGCCAGCGATGAACCTCAATTCTGAACAGTCCGAGCACCAGCCGCTTTGGTCCTTAGTCCAATTGTGGACGGCTTCCGGCTTACTAAAGTGCTCAAGGACGGCGGCAGCGGATTAAACCTCATCTATGAGGAAACTCTTAACAAAATGGAAATAGATAAGAGCCGCATTGAGCAAAGGAGCACGACCTTCAGAGGAATCATCCCTAGTCGGGAGGCATGATGCGCGGGAAAAATAACACTGGATGTGGTATTCTGCATGCCGGAGAATTATAGGTCTGAAGAAATCACATTCCAAGTGGCCCCGTTTAATAGTGGATACCACACCCTTTTAGGGCGGGATGCATTCACAAGCTTCCAAGCTATACCCCATTACGGGTACATGAAGCTTAAGATGCCGAGGCCCAATGGAATCATCACTATAGCCAGTGATCCGGACATAGCACTCCGCGCCAAAAATAAAACAGCCGCAGTACCCCTGGAGGCATTATCCGAAGCCCTCGCGGCAGAAGAGTTAACTGCATTGCGCTCCACAATGGACAGGGACGACATGATACTCGACAAACGACCCAAGTCCACCTCTTTTAAACCAGCAGACGAAATAGTCAAATTCCAGGTCCACACAACGAATCCTACAAAAACAACATCAATTGGGGCACAGCTAAACCCCATAATAGACGCCGCACTATGAGAGTTCCTGCGCGAAAATTGGGACATTTTCGCTTGGCATCCTTCAGACATGCCAGGTATCCCATGGAGGTTGGCCGAGCACAGCCTAAACATACTAAAGGGATACAAGCTGGTCAAGTAGACTCTTCGGCGCTTTTCAGAACCCAAGCGACAAGCCATGGGAGAAGAGCTAGCCAAACTACTCGAGGCCGGATTCATCATAGAAATAAAATATCCGGACTGGCTAGCAAACCTGGTGATGGTACCAAAGAAGGACAAATCCTGGCGCCTATGCGTCGATTTCAAGGACCTCTATAAGGCTTGCCCCAAGGATCCCTTCCCCCTCCCCCGGATCGATCAAATCATCGACTCTACCGCAGGACATGAATCATTGTGTTTCCTCGACGCATACTCCGGATACCATCAAATCAAGATGGCGGAGTCCGATCAAGCCGCAACGGCATTTATCACTCCATATGACCCCCTCTGTTTTAACACCAGGCCTTTCGGGCTCAAGAATGCCGGTGCAACCTATCAATGCATGATTCAGAAATGCCTGGAAACACAGATCGGCAAAACAGTGGAGGCATACATAGACGATGTGGTCATCAAAACCAAACACGTCGAATCTTCAATAGACGACTTGAGGCTTACGTTCGACAATCTCTGAACATATGACATCAAGATCAACCCGGAAAAATGCGTTTTCGAAGTACCTACTTGAAAACTCTTGGGCTTTATCGTTTCCAATAGAGGAATCAAAGCAAACCCGGCTAAAATCCGTGCTTTGTCACAGTTGGCTACCCCAACAGACCTCAAGCAAATCCAGAAATTAACTGGATGCGTGGCCGCCTTAAGCCGCTTTATCTCCTTATTAGGAGAAAAGACACTACCTCTATCGCCTTCTTCGACGCACCGAACACTTTGAGTGGACAGATGCAGCTACGGCCGGACTGGAGGAAATAAAAGCCCTCTTGGCCACCAATCCAATCCTGGCCGCGCCAAATGTCGGCGAACCTATGCTGTTATATATAGCTGCAACACACCAGGTTGTAAGCGCAGTGCTCATCGTCGAACGAGAGACAGATGGACATAAGTACCCGCTTAAAAAGCCGGTATACTACGTATCCACTGTCCTCACTCCATGCAAGTCACGGTACCCACATTATCAAAAGATAGCATACGCGGTCTACATGGCATCTCGAAAACTACGACACTACTTTCAAGAGTGTTCAATCACGATGGCCTTCGAAGTACCAATCAATGACTAATAAATAACCGCGATGCCACGGGACGGATTGCTAAATGGTCTATCGAGCTCCTCCCATTCGACATAACATACAAACCACGGCGAGCCATTAAGTCGCAAGTACGGGCTAACTTCATCGCCGAATGGACAGAAGCCGAACTCCCTGAAGAGTACGGCGCGTACTCCAATTGGATCATGCACTTTGACGGCTCTAAGATGCTGGCTGGTCTAGGGGCAGGCGTTGTCCTGACATCCCCCACCGGAGATACAGTCCAATACGTACTCCAAATACTATACACAGATTCCAACAATCCAACCGAATATGAGGCCTTGTTGCATGGTCTTCGGATGGCAGTCTCCATGGGCATTCAACGCCTAGAAGTGCGTGGGGATTCAAATCTCGCAATATCTCAAATAAATGGAGACTTTGACGCCAAGGACCCAAAAATGGCGGCCTACCGCAATGCCATCCTCAAAATGTCAACTCGGTTCGAGGGGCTCGAATTCCACCATGTGGTTCGAGAAAACAATCAAGCGGCGGATATTCTTGCTCGCATCGGTGCTAGACGCGACCCCGTCCCACCTAATATCTTTTTAGAAAGGCTGTTCAAGCTATCCGTCGTGTGGGAAGGGGAGACCAGCAACACCAGTCCGGATCCGCATACAACCCCAGATCCCGAACAATCTGACGCAATCGGAGGCTCCGCCACCGAAATAACACTTTCGGCCCACGCGATTATGGCAGTCATCACCCCGTGGACAGAGCCCTTCCTAGCCTACTTAAATAGGCAAGAACCCCCTCAAGACCAAAATGAGGCACGCTGCATTGTGCGGCGCTCTGAAGCCTACAAAGTCCACGAGGGAGAACTTTATAAGAAAAGCGCGACTGGAGTGCTCCAAAGGTACATCTCTGAAGAGGAAGGGCAGCAGCTTTTGGCCGAAATTCATGCCGGACTCGGCGGCCACCATGTCGTAGGTCGGGCGCCCGTAAGCAAGGCCTTCCGTACAGGTTTCTACTGGCTGACAGCCCGGGCAGACGCTTAGGACCTTGTCTAACATTGCGTCGGTTGCCAACTTTTTGCAAATCAAAACCATATGCCACCTACTGCCCTCCAAACAATCCCCATAACTTGGCCCTTTGCGGTCTGGGGGCTCGATATGGTTGGATCCTTTAAAGGAGGAAGCCATAAGAAGAAATACTTGTTGGTCATGGTCGATAAATTCACCAAATGGATAGAAGCCAAACCAGTTAAAACGGCCGAGTCCGGACCAGTGATAGACTTCATATCCGAGGTCGTACACCATTACGGTGTCCCCACAACATCATCACCGATAACGGCTCAAACTTCATAGCCGACGAGGTGAAAACTTAGTGCGGCAAAATGGGCATAAAGCTCGATTATGCATCCGTCTATCACCCCAAACAAATGGTCAAGTGGAACGAGGGAATGGTCTTATTATGGGCGGCATTAAGCCCAGGCTAGTGCGATCCTTGAAGGAATCAGATACGCACTGGGTCGAGGAGCTCGACTCTGTACTATGGGGGCTACAGACCACGCCAAATTGCACAACCGGATACACACCATTTTTTATGGTGTACGGCGCAAAGGCAATGCTACCCTGCGATATCATCCATGACTCAGCTCGAGTGCACATGTACGAAGAGATGGAAGCCGAGCAGGATCGGCAGGACGGCTTAGATGCCCTGGAGGAGGACCGTGACGTTGCAAAGGCATGTTCCGCATTTTATCAACAGCAGGGTCGAAGGTATCAAAGCAGAGAAGTACGGGCCAAAACTTACAACATTGGCGAACTCGTTCTACGCCAATCGGAGAAGAAAATGGACAAGCTCAAGCCCAAATGGGAAGGTCCCTTCATCATCGATAAAGTTCTCACCGGAGCGTATACCGTCTGCGTGATGCATCCAATAATCGACTCGAGCCAAACCCATGGAACGCGGCCAGACTCCGAAGATTCTACGCCTAGTGCCGACTTCTGTGTTTGTCTCCTTACCTCCATCTTCCTTTTTAAATTATACCCTCTCTCTCTCTCTCCTTTTTATATATATAGCCTTAAAAGCTTCAAGTATGCTTTGACCGCACACTCCTGCCGCGCTATGCGAGCTCAATATACCTGGGGGCTTCTTATACAGAAGCTTAATATAATTGTCTTCTGGGCTTTATGCCCACCACATATGCTTCACTTCTCCATATGTGCCTTTTTTCACCACTATATGCATCGATATGACATAAGTTTTGGCCAAGCTTGGTTGCCTGGCTCTTGTGTTTATGCCCTACGTTCCCGTTAATTCGGCTAGGGCATAAGGGGAGTACCTCTGTGATTGTTACTGCCGGGTCAGCCGGATGTGTACCTCAGACTGGGTGAAGCCGAAAGCTAGCGTTCTTAAGGGAATATATGGCCAGTGAACAAAATATGTCTTTTACCTATTACAAAATATGCCCCAGATGTTTATATCCTGCGTCATTTTTTGCAGTTCGGACATGCACATTAATGCATGCACACCCAGGGAAAGGAACCCTTAACGGAACTATTCTCCCTGGAAGATGTTTCTTACTACCCGTGTAATATAACATAGCTAGTTGGGTACTTGTCTGTTCAAGCACTTATGACCCCTACGCCTGGTTTCCACGCATGCCCCAGTTTTCACATAACTAAGCGGGTATTCGGATACACTCCGGACTGTCGGGTCCAGAGGTTGAAGTGAAAAGGTCTGCCAAGAAAAATGATTTACAATCCAGCTAGGGACAAAATGTGTCCTCCGAAGTACAAAGTCACTTAGACTGACTATATTCTTCTTCTATACCATCCAACAGACTGTCTAGCCTACACTCCTGTTGGGAATACTTAGCACCTAATGCTACCTTGTCATATACCAGACTTACAGGGATCTCTTTCCCATCTGGCCCTACAGGTCCGACCTCAGCCATATGGTTTGGGTCAGCCTTGGTGTATCGTGTCTTCACCATGGCCCAGGCCTCCCTTGCACCTTGTCGGCAGGCCGATATCTTCCACAATCAGAAGCGCCACCGCGCTCCCTTGAGCATCTCCACAAGCTCCCCCATGCCTCCTGGCAGGGAGGTGCATGGCCACAAGGCCTAGGCAATGCTCTGCATCACCTGGCGAACTTGTTTGTGCAGTTGCGAGAGCTCCTGCAGAAGATCACCAGCAGATCTGGGCATCCTCTCTTCGGGATGACCTGTCAACATACCTACAGACATAATTCTGTTAGCGCGCTTCTTCAACGAATTTTATAACAGTTTGTTAGAGCACTTACTAAATATGCCGCGTCGAAGCCACTTATTCTCCTTCACGGAGTCAGCAAGCTGGGCCCAAACATCCTTTAATTCGACGCTCAGTAGGGTGTTCGCGTCCTAGAGATTATTTTTCTCCTGTATAACCTTTGTAAGCACACGCTCGCCAGCCTTTAGCTGTCGTTGAGCATATTGCTCATCCTCCGATACTATCTCCGGATTACCTCTGGGATTGCCTGCAGAATCTATTGGGTTAGATTTGCACGCATGCCGACTACTAACTGGTATACGTAAATACATTATTTTTTATCAAGACAAGTATTACCAGATGAGGCCTTCTTGGACTCCTCCATTCCGGCGACTATGGCCCGTAGTTGGGCTTTGCATTCCTCCAGCTCTTTATACAGTTGGTTATTCTTCTCTTTCAGAACCTATGCACACGAGGATCCTTCAATCAGTTGTGCCAACTGTTTCAAGTCTCAGGGGCTACTGATATACATACTTATCAAATTTTCTTACCTGTATATCCTTTACGTACTGGTCCGTGGCTCTGGCGAGGCCACCTTGAGCAACCCGGATGTATGCGTCCCCTAAGTTGAAGGCATTGAATGCCTCTTCAGAGAAATTAGGGCCGCGTAGTGTGGCCCGTCGATGCCTATGATTCATGGCGCTCTCCACTTTGGAGTTTGTAGCAGAAAATCTATCTGCATCCTCTGTAGGAGGATCGTCCGCGTTGACCTCTGCCCTTGAGTCCGGCCTCGGAGTCCGGCTGGTGGAGGGGTGGCCGGCAGGCTCTCTGGATATAGTCCGGCGAGCGCTTTTTCTGCCAGAAGACAATGTACATTGTTATATTTTAATGATGATAATTACGTGGCAGGTTTTTAAAACATACCTTTGCAACGGCATCTCGGTCCTGATCGCCTTCCTTTTAAGCCTACCCGTCTTCGGTGCCCCTTGTTGATGAGTCACCGCGGGTTCGGCATGGCGTCCCGATGGCCTTCCTTGTAAAACGCAATATGTGCAGTGGGTAAGGCATAAAGAGGGAATCCTTCTTGGGAGTTGGGACTCCGGTTTTACTTACCTGAGACGCAGGGAGTAGGCCAGGATAATCAGCTATGATGGCCACCAACATACCATCGCAGCTTAACTGATAAAAAATGTCCTATCGACGAGCTCCACAAATGTGTCCGGATCCTCTTTGAGTCCGGGGTTGAGGGCCCGGTTGGGGTCCTCTGGTTGTGGAGACGGGCTGTGAACCTCCCTCATAGCTTTTTGCAGTTCCCGCTATGAATTGACAAGCTAAGCATTTGTGCTAAAGAAATGCAGGAAAGACTAGGAATAAAAGATAGCAGCTCACCCAGCTCGGGGTGTTGTACATGGAGAATCCATCCCGTGGTTTGATGCGGATGAACACCTCTTCTTCTCCTTTGTACAAATCGGGCAGTATCTTCGCCAGAGCGGCGGCGGAGTCCGGACCTTTACGGCCGCAGTGGGTGGCGTCGGCTTCTCCATTGAAGTGCGACATGGGTTTCCCCCGATATTGAAGTGGCTGCACTCCCTATATTATACATATGGACATAACCTCAATTATTGTCAGTCCTGATTTGGCCAGCGTCTTTATCATGTCCATCAGGAAAAGGATATCTCTGTTATCTTCCTCCTGGGGGCTCTAAGGGCGCCAGCTGTGACATTTCTTCAACGGGGCATTTACAAACTCGGGAAGGCCCTTCCGAATAGGGTCCAGAAGAGGGACGTCATCCATATAGAACCACTCCGAAGGCCAGTCTTCGGATGTCTTCTTCAGGGTACCGGACAGGTATCCGACCCCAACAGTGCGCCATATTTCGGCTCCGCCCACTTGATATACCGACCCCTCCTGAGTGCGGGGTACGAGGCAGAATAGCCTCTTCCACAGCTCGAAATGAGCTTCGCAACCCAGAATAACTCGCAGAAGGCAACATGCCTGCGATATGTAGTATGGAGGCTGGGGTAAACTTATGCAGCTGGAGGCCGTAGAACTCCAGGAGCTCGTGAAGGAAAGGATGGTTTGGAAATCCGAGTCCCCTTAGCAAATAGGGGACAAAGCATACCCGCTCCCCCTTGGATGGGTTTGGAGAACCCTCCGCTTGCTCCCCGCCATTATAAGTGGCTAGTCCAGCTCGGACGGCGACCATGTACGCAGGCGAAGAAGCCCCTTGGTCTGCAACTCTACTAGTCGGCTGTGGGGGACAGAACATTTCTCCCAATCGCGTGGCCTAGTGCTACGGGAGCGAGAGGAGGAAACGCGACGACCGGCCATGGTGGTACGGATTTTTCCGGGCGCGCTCTGATGGATACTCGCTGGGAGGAGATGGTGTGGTTTGGATTTGAGGATTCTCGTCTCTTTAAATAGACGATTTACTCACATGGTCAGGGTGACAAATGTAAAAATGCCCCGACTTCTCGCATTTGCTCGACATGTGGAGACAACCATTATTAAACCACAGAAGCCAAGGACTACAACATTAATGGGAAGCCGGACACTGCGTGTTACAATAGGTACCCTGGAGAATTTGGAGAAGAACCCGCCTTGTAATGCCGAAGACAATCTGCGCGCCGGACTCATCGTCATTGAAGCCTGGTTCAGGGGCTATTGAGGGAGTCCGGGATTAAGGGGTCCTCGGACAGCCGGACTATATACTTTGGCCGTACTATTGGACTATGAAGATACAAGATTGAAGACTTCGCCCCGTGTCCAGATGGGACTCTCCTTTGCGTGGAAGGCAAGCTTGGCAATTCAGATATGTAGATCTCCTTCTCTGTAACCGACTCTGTGTAACCCTAGCCCCCTCCGGTGTCTATATAAATTGGAGGGTTTAGTCCATAGAACAACAATCATAATCATAGGCTAGCTTCTAGGGTTTAGCCTCTACAATCTCGTGGTATATCAACTCTTGTAATACTCATATCATCAAGATCAATCAAGCAGGAAGTAGGGTATTACCTCCATCGAGAGCGCCCGAACCTGGGTAAAACATCGTGTCCCCAGTCTCCTGTTACCATTAGCCTTAGGCGCATAGTTCGGGACCCCTTACCTGAGATCTGTCGGTTTTGACACCGACATTGGTGCTTTCATTGAGAGTTCCTCTGTGTCGTTGTTGTAAGGCTCGATGGCTCCCCCAACCTTCTACAACGCAGTCCAGGGTGAGACTTTTCTCCCCGGACAAATCTTCGTGTTCGGCGGCTTTGCACTGCGGGCCAACTCGCTTGGCCATCTGGAGCAGATCGATAGCTACGCCCCTGGCCATTAGGTCAGGTTTGGGAACTTGAATTACACGGCCGATATCCGTGGAGACTTGATCTTCGACGGATTCGGGCCTGCATTGGGAGTATCGAATAGTCACGACGAGCATGACTTAAATCTGCTATATGACAGTATTTGTGATATCGCCCCTGCAGCTGCTCCGGACCTAAATCTGGGGCAGATCGCGCCGACCGAGGACGGGTGGATGGACCCCGCCACGGAGGCCGCATACTCTTCGGTGGTAGAGACGAACACAGACTCCACCGTTAAGGGGATCTGCACCATCGGACCCCCGGACTTGTGTCCGGATGTGGGCTCCAAACCGCGCGCGCCCAGACCCATCGAGTCCGATTGGGCTCCAGTAATGGAGTTCATCACCACGGATATCTTTCAGCACTCCCCCTTTGCCGATGTGTTAAATTCATTAAGGTCTCTCTCTCTGTCAGTAGAGTCCTAGCCAAACTATGCTCGGCTCAAGTGGGAAGCATGCGACGAAGAAATTCGTTACCCACCCACCACCCACTTCATAGCCACGGTCGATGATTTGACCGACGTGCTTAACTTCGACTCCGAAGACATCGACGGTATAGACGATGATGCCGGAGAAGAACAAGAACCACCGCCCACAAGGCGCTGGACTGCCACCTCTTCATATGATATATTTATGGTGGACACCCCCAAAGAAAACAATGGCGATCAGGCAATAGAAGATAACCCCTCAGGGAAGAAATCAAAGCATGGGTGTCACCGGCACCGCTCTAAGCCCCGCCATAGAAACACCAGCACTGGAGAAGAAAACAATCCAGATGGTGCCGGAGAGGAATAAAATCCTGACCAGCCTACCTTCGAGTAGGCAGAACAAGAACACGGGCAGGTCAGCCTAGATGAACAGGCCCATGGATGGATACTTGGAGGATGACAACTATATGCCTCCCTCCGAAGACGAGGTGAGCCTCGGTGACGATGAATTCGGTGTACCGGAGGATCCCATAGAGCAGGAGCGCTTTAAGCGCCATCTTATAGCCACTGCAAGAAGCCTGAAAAAGAAACAACATCAGCTCCAAGCTGATCAAGATCTGCTCGCAGACAGATGGACTGAGGTCTTGGCGGCCGAGGAATACGGAGTCAAGCCCCCCATCAAGGGTTACCCAAAACATAAGTTGCTACCTCAGCTAGAGGAAGAGGCCGTTGAGGGAGTCCTGGATTAGGGGGTATCCGGATAGCCGGACTATATACATCGTCCGGACTATTGGAGCCCGAAGATACAAGACTCAAGACTCTGGCCCGTGTCCGGATGGGACTCTCCTTTGCGTGGAAGACAAGCTTGGCAATCCGGATATTATATTTCCTTCCTTGTAACCGACTCCATGTAAACCCTAGCCCTCTCCGGTGTCTATATAAACCGGAGAGGTTGGTCCTTAGAAGGGCGATCACAATTACAGTCATACCATCATAGGCTAGCTTCTAGGGTTTAGCCTCTACGATCTCATGGTAGATCTACTCTTGTACTACCCATATCTTCAATATTAATCAAGCAGGAAGTAGGGTTTTACCTCCATCGAGAGGGCCCAAACCTGGGTAAACATTATGTCCCTTGCTTCCTGTTACCATCAGCCTAAGACGCACAGATCGGGACCCCCTACCCGAGATCCGTCGGTTTTGACACCGACAGCCGTAGAGCCTGCACTACCAGTACAAGACGAGGCTGACCGGCCACCTCGTGGCCGGGATAAAACAATGTACCAACCCGCACCCCCACGCCAGTCCACTACGGCCCGGGGCAATATGCAGGACCTGCGAGATATATTGAGAACAACGCAGGACAACCAAGATCGATCTATGGATCATGGGGGCACACCACAGCACATGAAGATGACCGTCATGCCGGATACACTAATAATAAATCCGGCCGACCCGAACATAACCGACCAGACTTAGTAGGACTGCATCGCGACATAGCCCGGCACAGAGGCGCCGCACAACCACTCTGCTTCACTGATGAAGTAATTGATCATGAATTCCTAGAAGGGTTTAAACCTGTCAACGTCAAGTCATACGATGGCACAACAGACCCCGCATTGTGGATTGAAGATTTCCTTCTCCACATTCACATGGCTCGCGGTGATGATCTACACGCTATCAAGTATCTCCCCCTCAAGCTTAAAGGGCTAGCCAGACATTGGCTGAATAGCCTGCCAGCAAACTCCATCGGCAGTTGGGAAAATCTTGAGGACGCATTCCTCGCCAACTTCCAAGGCACTTACATGCGACCACCGGATGCTGATGACTTAAGTCACATTACCCAACAACCCGAAGAGTCAGCCAGAAAATTCTGGACTTGGTTCCTAACTAAAAAGAACCAAATTGTCGACTGTCCGGACACCGAGGCCCTGGCGGCCTTTAAGCATAATATCCGCGACGAGTGGCTCGCCCGACACCGCGGCCAAGAAAAGCGAAGTCAATGACGGCCCTCACGACACTCATCACCTGCTTTTGTGTGGGCGAGGACAGCTGGCTGGCTCACAGTAACACCACGCCAGGAAACTTCGGCACTGCAGATGTCCGTGACAGTAATGGAAAACCACGGCGCAATAGACATAAGCATCGGAACAATGGCGACAATGCCGCAGATATGGCAGTCAATGCCGGATTTAGAAACTCTCAACCGGGTCAGCGGAAAAAGCCGTTCAAAAGAAAAAATCCGGGATCGTCCAGTTTTGACCGCATACTCGACCGCTCGTGCCAGATTCACGACACCCCCGACAAACCAGCCAATCACACTAACAGAGATTGATGGGTGTTCAAACAGGCCGACAAGGTGAATGCCGAAAACAAGGACAAGGGGCTGCACAGCGATGATGACGAGGAGTCCCAGCGTCCGAACACTGGGGGACAGAAGAACCCCCCCCCCCCCAAGGTGAAAACGGTAAACATGATCTATGCCACCCACATCCCCAAACAGGAACGAAAGCGTGCACTTAGGGACGTCTATGCGATGGAGCCAGTCGCCCCAAAATTTAACCCATGGTCATCCTATCCGATCACCTTTGATCGTGGGGACCATCCTACCAGCATCCATCACGGCGGCTCAGCCGAATTGGTCCTTGACCCAATCATCGACGGATTCCATCTCACGCGAGTCCTTATGGATAGTGGCAGTAGCCTGAACCTGCTCTATCAGGACATAGTGCGCAAAATGGGCATCGATCCCTCATGGGTCAAACCAACCAAAACCACCTTTAAAGGTGTAATACCAGGGGTAGAGGCCCGCTGTATGGGCTCAATAACACTAGAAGTGGTGTTCAGATCTCCGGATAATTTTTGAAGCGAGGAGTTAATCTTCGATATCGTCCCTTTTCGTAGGGCTACCATGCACTACTAGGACGAACTGCGTTCGCTCGATTCAATGCGGTACCGCACAATGAATACTTTAACCTCAAGATGCCAGGACCCCGCGGGGTGATAACAGTTAACGGAAACACAGACCGCTCCCTCCGTACGGAAGAGCACACTGCGACCCTTGCGGCAGAAGTACAAAGAAGCCTTCTTTGACAGACAGTCCATTCGGCAATAACAACCCCGAACACCGTCAAGCGAGTCCGGAGCTCCCCACAGCAGGATGGTTAGGCACACCAAGAGCTCGATTAGCAATCTGGCCTCTGCCCCAGCCCCATTGAGGAGGCATTTGTGCCACGCGTACACAACTATGCACTCAAAATACCATGGGTATAGGCGGAGGCGATTCGATGATACAACTCACAGTGCGGTTTAGCCTCCACGAGGCCCGCACACCCTTCTCCTTTCTTTCTTTTCAGGACCCTACTTTCGGGCAGCCCCTTCAGAGAATTGGACTACCGGACTCATCACTGGGGGGAACACCAAGGAGGCAAGAGGCTTTGCACACAAGGGAATACCCAGGTGGTCTCATTCAATGATCGCTATACCCGGTTTGACATACCCGCATGCAGCCTGCCCTTGGATAGGACAGGTCAAATAGTCCTATTTGTTTCTGCTTAATGCACACATACGCCTTGCCGTATTATCCAAATGACAATGGGAAATAGTATACAACGTCAGCTTCTTATTACTATCTTCATATTTTCCCTTGAATATTTATTTAATGTTGGATCCATACACTTTGGTACGATCAGTTCGCCAGGGGCTTTTTATTGAGCCCCACAACATGGTAATAAAAGTCCGAACACTTCTAACAGTGCGGCACACCGAACTTATAGCATTATATGCATCAGCTCCGAATCATGTCTTGGTTCAATAGCTGGGTTAGCCCGGCTCCCTTGTTTTGGTACCTTACGTTCCGTTATATCGGCTAAGGTAGCGCAGGGAGAACTACTGCAATTGTGTGCCGGTTCTTCCGGACGAGCACCTTAGTAGAGAAAGCCGAAAACTGACTGTCATGATGCGACGAGAGCTGGTCGCTGTTTGAGAGGTACTAAATCCTTAAAGATTTTTTCCACGTAAGGCGAGGAATCGACCTTGTTCGATTTAGGCGTGTATAATGCCCTAGTTCGGCCTTCCGAATACTAGGGGCTTCACCGAAATTTAAAATTATAGACTTCTATGGCCAAGTGAGAGTTATAAAGCCATATAGTCCAATTGCCTCGTTCGCTGCGCCAAACACCTCCTTAATGGACCAAAAACATGGATAAAGAGTGTTTGGGTTTTCCACGAACACCCCAGTACTAGCTACATGGGGGCAGAAGCCGACGACTGGCCTACTCTTAGAATTTTATAAACGGCCGCATAGGAAGTAATATTTTAAATCAACAAAGCGTTATATAGCGTACATAAACTCATTCTCATATTACAAAAATGACACGAGCCCATTCACTCAAAGATTAAGTTCTTCGTGCATTCATCGGCCACAAGGCGAGCGCCTTTCATGATGCCATCATAATATTTCTCGGGGTAGCGATGCTCCTTACCCTCCGGGGGCCCATCCTTCACCAGCTTCACAGCATCCAGTCTGGCCCAATGCACCTTCGCACGGGCAAAGGCCCTGTGGGCACCCTCAATGCAGACGGACTGCTTGATAACTTCAAGCTGCGGACAGGCACTTACCATCCGCTTTATAAGGCCGAAGTAGCTGTCCGGCAGGGGCTCACCAGGCGACATCCGGACTATGAGGTCCTTCGTGGCCAATTCGGCCGCACTGTGGAGTTCGACCAATTGCTTCAGTTGGTCACTCAGAGACATTGGGTATTCGGCTCCACTATACTGGGACCAGAATAGCTTCTCCGTCGAGCTCCCCTCTTCGGCACGGTAGAACTCCGCGGCATCTGATATGCTGCGTGGCAGATCTGCGAATGCCCTTGGAGAGCTCCGAATGCGAGTGAGTAAAAGAAATGTCTCCTCCACATGCTTGCTTTGCATAATGAATGCCTTACCCACCGCTATCTTCTTGGCCGCCGGGATTTCCTGGAGGGCCTTTTGGGCCTCGGCCTTGGCATCTTTCACGCTCCCGAGGGCTTTGGCATGCTCGAACGCTTGCGTCTTGAAGTCACGCTCCAAGGACTCGAACTTCTTGCCGAACTCCTGGAGCTCTTGCTGTACCTCCCCCACCCGAGCATCTTCTTTCTCACGCTCGGTGCGCTCTATGGCCGCCTTGGCTTCGGCTTCGGATAGCGCTTTCTTCAGGGCTGCCACTTCGGTTGCCGCCCCTATTAAAAATCATAATGCTTTTTGTTAGCATCATCAATTTTCTCCTCTACACGACACACGGACGGGGTATCACATACCTTTGTTCTCCTCGAGCTGCCTCTTCACGAGGCCGAGCTCCTCTTCGGCCCGCCCCAGGTCCTGCCTGAGTCCGACGACCTCAGTTGTGCGCGCAGCAGCGGTCAGCAGCAGCGCCTGCTTATTAACATAGACATGTACTGTCAGACTCCTGCGGATTAAACATTGACCCTCCGTTTGGCTTTTTCTTTCCGAACACCAAACAGAGTATCAGGGGCTACTATCTATCGGGTGATATTTTCTCACACTTTTCATTACTTACCTCAAAACATGTTAGGAGGCTGGTGCAGCCTTCGGTCAATCCGCTTTTGGCGGACTGGACCTTCTCAATCACCGTACCCATGAGAGTACGGTGCTCTTTATCGATGGAAGCGCTGCGAAGCACTTCCAACAAATTATCCGATGCCTCCGGCTGGGCGGATGTCATCGGCACGGCCGGCTCGCCCTCCTGAGCAAGGGGCTGCTCATTTGAATCCGGAACCTGTGAAGGCTCCAGTGCATTAACCGGCGTATGGGATTTTTCCTTGGGGCGTCTCTGGAACTGTCACCCCGTGCTCTTGTATCCTTTGGGACAACACCTTGGTGTCATCCGCAGGTCGTGGGGAGGTGGCCGTCAAGAGCGAATCCATCTCCGACGCACTCAAGGACCCATCCGAAGAGGATACCCCAAGATTGGACCTGGCCGGACTGCATACACATGTTCGGTGTCATTACGAACCAGGAAGTTAGAGTCGCACGAAAGTATTACAGAGTGCAGATACTTACGACTTCACCTGGGGCTTCCCCCTGGGTAGCCACTCCTCCTCGTTGTAGGCGGTTGTGGTGGAGTGGTCCGGAAGGGATACCTTTCCCTTCTTCGGCGTCCTAGCCTCCCCTGGTGGGGCGGCTTTCCTTTTATTCTCCTCCCCCATGTGGGGAGGGGGCATTTCTTCGCGTTTCGCCCCATCTTCATGGGAGGAATCTGCCTCGCCGTCTTCTGACGATGAGTCTATTACGGCCTAGTGCCGGAGACCCTTCCTGGTCCCCGTGGACGCTTTCTTGGACCCTTCGGCCTCCCCAGATGGGGCGGCCTCTTCCTCTTTTTCTCCTCCCCTTCGTGGGAAGAGTGCGCCTCATCGCCTTCGGGCGAGGCGTCCGGTGTGACTTCGCGTCGGAGACCTTTCCTGGTCCCCATGGCTTTCTTTTCGGCCTTCTTCTCTGACACATTGTAAGGCGTTGGGGCCAGCATCTCCGTTAGGAGTGCGGTCGCTGGATCTTCGGGCAGCGGAGCCGGACAGTCGATCTGCTCCGCCGTCTTCATGTAATCCTGTTTTGTCAGCATGGTGACTTAAAATCCTCCCACGAATATGTTGGGAGAGGTACATCTTGCGATGGTTAGAGAACTTACCGAATTGGCGAGGCGCTTTGCGCTGAGCCCACGGTCCTCGGAAATGGGAGGAGGAACTTCGCCGGTCTTGAATAGCACCTTCCAGACGTCCTTATGCATCATATCAAAGAGCTCTTGGAGCATTTGGTGTTCAGCCGGATCGAACTCCCATATATTGAATGCCCGTCTTTGACACGGGAGAATCCGGCGGACGAGCATGACCTGGACCATGTTGACAAGCTTGATCTTCTTGTCCCTCATACTTTTGATACAGGTCTCGAGTCCGGTCAGCTCCACTGGTTCGCCCCAGGCCAGGCCCTTCTTTCCCCAAGAGGTGAGCCGCATGGGGATTCCGGATTGGAATTTGGGGGCCGCCACCTAGTTGGCGTCGGGCGGCTCGGTGATGTAGAACTACCCTGATTGCCAACCTTTCACGGTCTCCACAAAGGAGTCGTCAAGCCATGTAACGTTGGGCATTCTGCCCACCATGGCGCCTCCGCACTCCGCCTGCTAGCCGCTAACGATCTTCGGCTTCACGTAGAAGATTTTCAGCCACAGGCCAAAGTGGGGCCTGATGCGGAGGAAGGCCTCGCACATGATGATGAACGCCGAGATGTTGAGGACGAAATTTGGGGCTAGATCATGGAAATCTAGCCCATAGTAATACAAGAGCCCACGGACGAACGGGTGGAGCGGAAATCCTAGTCCGCAGATGAAATGAGGCAGGAATACTACTCTCTCCTGAGACTTTGGGGTAGGGGTGATCTGTCCCTCCGTCGGAAGCCTGTGCGCAATGTTTTCGGCCAGGTATCCGGCTGCCCGAAGCTTGGTGATATCCTCCTCCTTGACGGAGGAGGCCATCCACTTGCCTCCCGCTCCGGACATGCTGTGGATGCTCCTACGAAGAAGGTGAGAACTTGGGCGCTGGGGCTCGAGAGTGCGAGAACGGATGAGCAAAGGAGGAAGAAGGCGTGGGTGAAAATGGGGAACCCTTATCCCTTCATAAAGATGGTGAAAAAATGTCCGCCTCCCCACTTGCCTGTCAAAATTACTCATTTTCCAAGCGCCACAATTGATGGCACGGTTGGGTTACCCATACCCGTATTGATGAGGATCCCGTGATAAGGGGGACATGATCTCTGCTTTGAGAAGACGTCCCAAAGAAACTGCCTCGCAATGTGTGCGGTAGCTGGTTGTAAAAAACGATTCGAATAAAAGCTAGCTCCGTGGCGTGATGTCATGCCACGAAGACTTGTTAGTAGATCAGATTCATGGATTATTATTCTCTCTATGACGGTATGTGAAACTTGTCTTGCAGAGCCGGACACGGTACTTGTGTTCGGAATTTATCTTGGAGTATTCAGAGATGGAACCCGCCTTGCAATGCCGAAGACAATCTTCGCGTCGGACTCATCGTCATTCAAGCCTGGTTCAGGGGCTACTAAGGGATTCCTAGATAAGGGGGTATCCGGACAGTCGGACTATGTACTTTGGTCGGACTGTTGGACTATGAGGATACAAGATTGAAGACTCTGTCCCGTGTCCGGATGGGACTCTCCTTTGCGTGGAAGGCAAGCTTGGCGACTCGGATGATAGATCTCCTTCTCTGTAACCGACTCTGTGTAACCCTAGCCCCCTCCGGTGTCTATATAAACCGGAGGGTTTAGTCCGTAGGACAACAACAATCATACCATAGGCTAGCTTCTAGGGTTTAGCCTCTACGATCTCGTGCTAGATCAACTCTTGTAATACTCATATCATCAAGATCAATCAAGCAGGAAGTAGGGTATTACCTCCATCGGGAGGGCCCGAACCTGGGTAAAACATCGTGTCCCCAATCTCCTGTTACTATTAGCCTTAGAAGCACAGTTCGGGACCCCCTACCCGAGATCCGCCGGTTTTGACACCGACACCCCCTACCCGAGATCCGCCGGTTTTGACACCGACAGCCACCACTCATACTGTTTCGGGCGCGGCCTAAGAGGCTGAAAGAGAGCCCCAGCTGCCAGGTTGGAGGGGGAGAGAGAGAGAGCGAGAAACAGAGGCGGGCAGCACGGTGACGGTGCTTTCTCTGGCAAGGAGTGCCCGGCGATGAGATCTAGATGGATAGGATTGAGGAGGAAATCGAGGCGCACCTGCCCGTACCCGTAGCATGGCTAGGGGCGGCCGAACGGGGTCAGAACGGAGCTCTCCAGCGAAGGCAGCGGGAAGAGCTATTCAGAGATGGTGGCTCCGGCCACGCAGGGCCAGTCCAGTAGCTCCAACAACACCAACACGCACCAGTGGATCACCACGAACACGCCGGAGGGCTCAGTTGAGCTCGAGCGGCTCTAGAGAGGGTGGGGGCAGAGGAGGGGGATCGTCGGCGAGCTCGGGGCGGGGACGGCGGTCAGAGTCCTGCCCGTCCGGGCTGCGGCGTTCTACGGGTGTGTGGAGGTGTGATGAGTGTGTGCGAGGAGAGGAACGGGCTCGGGAGAGCTCTATTTATAGTCGAGGCTGAGGCGGGGATCGAGAGCTCACCAGAGTTCTTTGGAGCCTCGCCCGGTGAAGAATGGCATCAATGAGAGAGGGGGAAGACGCCGGAGGTCACGCGGGGGCTGTAGGTGACCTGTGATGAGCACATGAGCGCGGTATACGACAAGCACAGGGGCATGAGCGCACTATTGTGTTGGACGCGTCGTGCCCGTGCTTGCTGCGATGAGCTCCGACGTCAGCGAGCGCCAGGGTGCAGTTAAGGGGGCTCAAATGAAGAAGGTGGCGTGGTTTGGCAAGGTGTTGCAGCATGGGCAGCGAGCACGCGTGAAACAGAGACGTTGGTGCAACGCAGAGCTTGTCGGACGCATGCCAACCCTCTTGGACGAACGTGGTCCCCGCGTGAATGATGGCATCAGGCTGAGCTAAGCCCAAACAACATGTCTGGCAGCTAGTGAGGGAGTTCGGGATTAAGGGGTCCTCGGACAGCCGAACTATATACTTTGGCCGGACTGTTGGACTATGAAGATACAAGATTGAAGACTTCGTCCCATGTCCGGATGGGACTCTCCTTTGCGTGGAGGGCAAGCTTGGCAATTCGGTGTGTAGATTTCCTTCTCTGTAACTGACTCTGTGTAACCCTAGCCCCCTTCGGTGTCTATATAAACCGGAGGGTTTAGTCTGTAAGACAACAACAATCATAATCATAGGCTAGCTTCTAGGGTTTAGCCTCTACGATCTCGTGGTAGATCAACTCTTGTAATACTCATATCATCAAGATCAATCAAGCAGGAAGTAGGGTATTACCTCCATCGAGAGGGCCCGAACCTAGGTAAAACATCGTGTCCCCTGTCTCCTGTTACCATTAGCCTTAGACGCACAGTTTAGGACCCCCTACCTGAGATCCGCCGGTTTCGACACCGATATTGGTGCTTTCATTGAGAGTTCCACTGTGTCAATGTGGCAAGGCTTGATGGCTCCTTCAATCATTTTCAATGATGCGGTCCAAGGGGAGGTTTTCCTTCCGGGACAGATCGTCGTATTCGGCGGCTTCGTACTGCGGGCCAACTCGCTTGGCCATCTGGAGCAGATCGATAGCTATGCCCCTGGCTATCAGGTCAGGATTGGAAGCTTGAACTATACTGCCCACATCCGCGGAGACTTGATCTTCGACGGATTCGAGCCCATGTCAGGTGCGCCGAACGGTCGCGACGGGCATGACCTAGATCTGCAATCGGACAGTGTTCGGGAGATCGCTCCTGCGGCGGCGCCAGGAATCAATCCTCAGCGGATCATGACATCCGAGGACGGGTGGATGGACCCCGCCACGGAGGCCGCACACTCCTCGGCCTTGGAGCCAAACACTGACCTCACCTCCTATGAGGCCGGAATCATCGGACCCTCGGACTCGTCTTCGGCTACTGGATCTGAACCGCGTACGGCCATGCCTATAGAATCTGATTGGGCACCGGTCATGGAGTTCACCTCCGCGGATATCTTTCAGCACTCACCCTTGGGTGACGTGCTAAATTCACTAAGATCTCTCTCCTTGTCAGGAGATTCTTGGCCGAACTATGTCCGGCTCGAGTGGGAAGCAGACGATGAAGAAATTCATTCCCCACCCACCACCCACTTAATAGCCACTATCGATGACTTAACCGATGTGCTTGACTTTAACTCCGAAGACATCGACGGTATGGACGACGATGCAGGAGAAGAACAGGAACCACCGCCTATAGGGCGCTGGATAGCCACCTCGTCATATGATATATATATATGGTGGACACCCCCAAAGAAAGCAATGGTGATGAGACAATGGAAGATAACCCCTTGGAGAAGCAATCTAGGCACCAGCGTCATAGGCGCCGCTCCAAGCCCCGCCATAGCAAAAATAGTGATACTGGCACAAGAGATAACAATCCGGATGGTGCCGAAGACGAAAACAATCCTGCCCAGCCAGGCTTCGAGCAGGCCGAGCAAGAGGATGGGCAAGCTAGCCCTAAGGAACAGGCAACATATGGAGAATCAGAGGATGATAATTACATGCCTCTCTCCGAAGACGAAGTGAGCCTTGGCGAAGAAGAACTCATCGTTCCCGAGGATCCCGTAGAGCAGGAGCGCTTCAAGCGCCGGCTTATAGCCAATTCAAAAAGCCTGAAGAAAAAGCAGCAACAGCTTCAAGCTGATCAATATCTGCTAACCGATAGATGGACCGAGGTCCTGGCTGCCGAGGAATACGGACTCGAGCGCCCTACCAAAAGTTACCCAAAGTGCAGGTTACTACCTCAACTCAAGGAGGAGGCGCTAAAGCCCACACTACCAGTGCATGATGCGGCTGACCGGCCACCCCGTGGCCGAGACAAAGCGGCGCACCAGCCCGAAGTCCAGACCGCACCCCGTCGCCAATCAAACAATAATACTAAGGCCCGGGGCTACATGAACGACCCGCAAGACGTATTGGAAAACAAAGCAGGACAGTCAAGATCGATCTACGGATCACGGGGGCGTGCCACAATGCATGACGATGACCGTCACGCTAGATACAATAAGCAAAAGTCCGGCCGAGACGACTACAACAAACCGGACTCATTTGAACTACGTTGGGATGTAGCCCGGCATAGAGGCGCGCACACCCCCTATGCTTCACTGATGAAGTAATGGATCATGAATTCCTAGAAGGGTTTAAACCCGCGAACATCGAATCATATGATGGCACAACAGACCCCGCGGTATGGATTGAAGATTTTCTCGTACACATTCACATGGCCCGCGGCGATGACTTACATGCCATAAAATACATACCACTTAAGCTCAAAGGACTGGCTCGGCATTGGCTGACCTGCCAGCAAGCTCTATTGGCAGTTGGGAGGACCTGGAAGACGCAGTCCTTGATAACTTCTAGGGCACTTACGTGCGACCACCGGATGCTGATGACTTAAGTCACATAACCCAACAGCCCGGAGAGTCAGCCAGGAAATTCTGGACTCGGTTCCTATCTAAAAAGAACCAAATTGTCGACTGTCCGGATGCCGAAGCCTTAGTAGCCTTCAAGCATAACATCCATGACGAATGGCTCACCCGATACCTCGGCCAAGAGAAGCCAAAATCCATGGCAACCCTCACGACACTCATGACCTGCTTTTGCTTGGGCGAGGGCAGTTGGCTGGCTCGTAGCAACATCGCACCCAAAAACTCCGGCGATTCAGACGCCAGAGATAGCAACGGCAAGCCACAACGCAAGAGACACAAGCGTCGCAACAATGGCGACAACGCCAAAGACACGACAACCAATGCCGGATTCAGAGGCTCTAAATCTGAACAATGGGAAAAGCCATTCAAAAGAAACAATCCGGGCTCGTCCAGTTTGGACCACATACTTGATCGCTCATGACAAATTCACGGCACCCCTGATAAACCAGCCAACCACACCAACAGACACTACAAAAAAAGACACATCCGTGACATTTTGGGCCGAACGAATTTTTTTCCCTGTCATACATATGACACTTCTATGACGATAATTGTGAAAAAACCCGGTATCATCATAGATGTGGTGGGCTCCTACTTCTATGACAAAAAATCATGACATAAAATGGGCTTTTCGTCCTGGTTGGGCCGGAGACGCAGCTGCATGACATTCTTTGGGCCGTCCATGACGGAAAAAACCATGGTAGAGGCGAGGGGGAGGAAAATTTTGGGGAGTTGCCGGTTACGGTGGGAGGTCGGGGGCCGAGCAATGCGCATTTCTCTCGTACACGTACGCGCATGTGTGCGAGGCGTTGGCTCTAACTGAACCCGAGCGAGGCGTTGGGCTCTAACTGAACCCGAGCGAGTGCACTGCAGGCTACACATTACTGAACCCGAGCGATCGATCGATGGCTGTTAACTGAACCCGATGGAGCGATTCCTTCGCTACTGCTGCTAACTGAAGCCGATAGATTGGATGAAAAGTGAGCATTGCGAGGGTGGGGGGGTTGGGGGTGGGGGGTTGGATGAGCAGTGAGTGGTGGCGTTGCCTCTGGATGAACAGGACCCCGTGGTGTGGAGGGTTGGATGAACAGTAAACGGTGGAGGGGTGGCCATGGAGGGGTGGTTGAACAGGACCCCGTGGTGTGGTGGGCTGGATGAACAGTAGACGGTGGAGGGCTGGATGTACAATAGACGGTGGAGGGGTGGTTGAACAGTAGCCGGTGGAGTAGTGCGCGATGGAGGCTGGATGAACAGGAGCCCGTGGAGGCTGGAGGAGGTCAACGGTAGCCCGTGGAGGCTGGAGGAGGTCGACAGTGGAGATGAACAGTATCTCGTGGAGTCCTGTTTTGTGGTACGCCACACCCCTCCCGATGAACAGGACCCCCATTTCGACCGTAGCGCTCCAACACAAGTCCGTTTCGTCCGTTTTGCAGTACGCCACACCCCTCCCGATGAACATGACCCCCGTTTTGAGCATAGGAGGTCCGTGT
>NC_041389.1:681134551-681156894 GCF_002162155.2 Triticum dicoccoides | reverse complement strand
CGACCATAGGAGGTCCGTTTCCTCTGTTTTGCGGTACGCCACACTCCTCCCGTTCAACAGGACCCCCGTTTCGACCGTAGAAGGTCCGTTTCCTCCGTTTTGTGGTACGCCACACCCCTCCCGATCAACAGGACCCCGTTCCGAATGTAGGAGGTCCGTTTCCTCTGTTCTGCGTTACGCCAGGCCTCATTACCATCGCCTGTTCCGTCCAAGCCCTCCCGATGAACACGACCACGCATTCCGTTCCGACCCAGCCGGTTGGCTCCCACGCGTTTCGTTTCCTCCCAATGAACACGACGCATCCCGTTGCCTCCCCATGAACACGACGCATTCCGTTGCCTCCCCATGAACACGACGCATTCCGTTTCCTCCCCATGAACACGACGACGACGCTGTTTCTCTGTTCCGACCCAGCCATGTACACGATCCCTCGCCGTACGTATGCGTGAGTAGGCGTTCGAGACCCCGCCTGTCGGATTTTGGGTTCCAGCACACCCTTAAGGTTCAAATTCTTGGGTGCGTGCGGAGATCGCTCCCAATACCAACTCACATCTCGTCTCCTCGCAAAGGATCTTAACTACACGAAGAACAACACAAGGGACACGAGGTTTATACTAGTTCGGGCCACCATTCTGGTGTAATACCCTACTCTAGTTTGTGGTGTGGTGTATTGCCTCAGGGGCTGATGATGAACAATACAAAGGAAGAAGAGCCTTGCAAGGGATGTTCTTGTGTGGGTGGGTCTAGCTAAGGTTTGACTGTTCGATCCCATTTTCTTCAGAGTGGCTAGTCCTATTTATAGAGCAAGGCCCTGGTCCTCTTCCCAAATATTGAGCGGGAAGGGCGCCAACAATTGGCCATTTTGAAGGGGAACATCTAGTACACTTATCCTGACTAGAGTTGGTCCTCTCCTGCCAAAGGCTCTGATGATGATGCCGGCTTGGGCTCCACGATGACCTCCATCCTGCCGTTCTGCTGGTCTTGGTCTTGTTGCACCGAAATGGTTGCCTTTGCCTGATACCCTTGCCTATGCTTGCCCCCTTTGCACCAAAGAGGAAACAAGGACTCTGCACAGGACGGTGCCCGTCTGGCTTCGGTCGTCATGGCTTGTATCATGGGCACCTCGTGAGGTACCCCGCCTTGATCTCTCCGCCTCCTCGCGAGCCAGCCTGACGAGGCTGTGCCTGAGGAAGCTTCCTGTCGTCCGCCCCATGAGGCTTGGCCCCTCGCGAGGGTCTTGAGCATGTGTCGATGAAGATGGGCCATACTAGGCCACTCCTTGAGCCATGCCGCAGGCAGGCAAGTCTGGGTACCCCCGTTCCTAGAACACCGACAGTAGCCCCCGAGCCCAAGGTGTGCCTAGACTTGGCTTAGCAGAGAAGCGAAGGGACAAGTGCGAAGCACCGCGGGCCAATACAGCCTGCGGCCTTGGGCGACGCGTGGCGGTTGATTGGACGTGGGCGTCCCCGCTTCCCCATGACACCTCGGCAACTGCGTGACTTGACAAGTCCCTGCATGCAAAAATGATTCATGATTACCTGTGATCGTGGAGGCCGACGGTTGGCCTCCTCTGGCTATATGTATGGAACGGCGCGAGCCCTTCCAGTCCGTCCCTTCGTGCTACTCTCTTCCTTCTTCTTCCTTGCTACTCGCCATCCCCATGGCTCCGCCGAAGAGGTTCTCGGCCGTGGAGAAGGGAAAGGCTCGTCAGGAGGGGCCTGACTCTCCTCCAGCCAAACGCGGCCGGGGCCGCCCTCGTAAGCATTCTGCGGCCTCCACCGCGGCTTCCCATGGTCGTGGAGGCGGTCCTTTGCGCACCGATGGGCGCCCGGCTACCGATGGGAGGCACGCGGTGGCTGCACGCCCCCTAGGCCGCGCTTCCGCTCAGCGGAGGTGCTACCGGAGTTCGTCATGTGGTCGGCGAACACAACCTGCACCTGGCTCCAGCACCCCCGCTTCTTTGTAGGTGAACTTCTGGCTGGCGCTCCGGGCGGTCTTTGGCTTCAGGCGGATGGTTGCTGCAGCAGGGCCTCCTAGGCATCACTGGAGGTCTCTGTTGCCGGGGAGGCGGCCCTAATCCGCGGCTGGCAAACGTTTGCCCGCGTGCGCGGCCTGAGCCGGTGATGAACCCTGCACTTCAAGTTCGATGGTGATGCCACCCTCTTCGTGAGGGTGTTCGGGGAAGACGACCGTCGTGCTGGGTGCTGCCCTGAAGACGATGACCACGGACATGAGCCCAGCCCCAGCGTAGATCAGGAAGAAGGTGGCGGTAGGCGCGTGGGCAGCGGTGCCCGGGGCTCGCCAAGCTTCTGCGACTCTCCTTCAGATGACAGCCCCTCCGGTGGTGGCCGCGACCATCCTCCGCGTCGTCGCGCCTGCCTGGGGGAAGGCAGCGGGTCGGTCCGCTGCCGCGCCCCGGTGAAGCGGGAGGTGGAATCCAGCTGAGCCCCGGAGAGCGAACAAGGCCGCGTCATGAGCTGGTGCCGAGCGAGTAGCGCCTGTTTTGCTTTTCTTCCCTCTCTGCGCAAAAGAAAGAAGGTAGCCTAGGGCCCCGTGGGGGCGTGTTGAACAGTTGCTGTTAATTATCGCGCCGTTTCTGCTATTTCCTGTCGTGCCTTCGTGTCGCGTGATCCTGCACTGAAGTTACTTGGCTCGAGGGGGCTTGTCGTGGTCTTGGCCTCCCGAGGCCAGGGCCTCGCCATGCGTTTTATGTCCTATAAGGGTTAGTTGGCAGGGGTAGTCTCCAGCCCTGGAGGCAGGGGCGACCGACCCAGGTCCCGTGCTTGTGTTGCGATGCCCATGGGGCTCATACTGGGAGGACTGCTCCCGCAGCGAACTCGGATCGGAAGCTTCAAACGACCAGGAGCAGAACACACTCACGAGGGTGCCTGTGTACCTCCCTCGCGAGACTCATGTGAGAGAAAAACGAGGAAAACGAGCGAAAATGGCAGAGGGTCACAAACTAGAGACGCCATCAGCTTCAATAAAACTTCAAATAGGAATGAACAAGCCAACTGTAGAAAGCAAATGAAAAAGCCGCGTCCGGCACCTAATCTAGTCTTCGACGTCTTCTCAGCAGCGCGGAGCTAAGTGTTGCCACTGGGCGTGGGCGTGAGCCCCCGAGGCCCGAGGGCGGCACTCCGGAAACTTCACAGGCATTTGCCTTCTTCACCGGCACCGGGCCTTTTCTAAAACGCAGCAACTTCATAGGCATTCGCCTTCTTCACAGGCACCAGGCCTTTTCCAAGACGCAGCAACTTCACATGCATTCGCCTTCTTCACAGGCACCGGGCCTTTTCCAAAACGCAGCAACTTCACAGGCATTCGCCTTCTTCACAGGCACCGGGCCTTTTCCAAAACACAACAACTTCACAGGCATTTGCCTTCTTCACAGGCATTCGCCTTCTTCACAGGCACCGGGCCTTTTTCAAAACGCAACAACTTCACAGGCATTCACCTTCTTCACAGGCACCGGGCCTTGCTCAGGGGTAAAATCTTCGGAGATGTTGAATGTTCCACGCGTTCTGGACGGGCACTCCCTCCTGGGTCTCCAAGCGTGCGGAGCCGGGCCTCAAGAGTCCTGGGGCGGATGTTGCGGCAGTGGTATGGCCATAGCGCCTGTTGGTACCTTGCAGTTCGTGCGGTCGAGAGGGAAGGAGACGCCGCGAAGGCCCCTCCCGACGTTGCTCCTTAAAGATATCCTGTGAGCTCATCACAAGGAAAATGAGGGTTGCCGTTACAATTGCCAGCCAGCTACTGGTTGCTCTGGAGGGGTGACAAGGGCACTGAGGGCCTGGTGAGGTGGCGCCTTACGGGGTTGCCGCGGCTAGACCTCAGCCACTCAGGTTTGTCAATGTTGCAGGGACGGACCCATGCGCAAGCGTCGTGCCATTAAGGAGCATCTCCATAAGTTGGTGTCAATCGAGCGTGCGATTAAGTCAAGCACGTTGAGCATGAAGGAGCAAATCCATTTTGATAGATGTAGAAAAAGTCAAACACCATTGGGTCAGGCCCGAGTGTTTTAAAAATGTACAACCCATTTCTCATTACTGATGGGCCATTTTCTCGGCCAGCCGAATGAAAGCTCTCCTCGTCTTGAAAGATTTACAGCCCAACAGGCCTGACAAAGGGACTTACTTGGCAAATCACAAAAAAACTGGGCAGTGGCCGTGGACCCAGCTGTCAGCCTCTCCACGTATACTCTTCCGATAGAAGTCGTTCCTTGACCACGTTGACCACGCCACGAGGAGAGCACCACAGCGGTGGACGACGACGAGGCCTGGGAAGGGGACCACGTGGAGCTGGGGAAGACGCGGTAGTGGAAGCCCGCGCGGAGAGGAGTACGAGGGTTGACTGGTTCAGCTGCGTGTGAGGCTTCCATCGCCGCAGGGCCTGGCCAGCGTTGGGAATAGTAGGGGGCGGTGAGGCCTCCGTGGCGGCACAGCCGGCCACGGGAGGCAAGAGCATGCGGCACGACTAGCGCTGCTTTGGGCGGCTGGAGAAAGACGACCAGAGGTTGAAGAAGCACTACGTCTGTTGGATGGACATCGTACAGTCACTTGAGCTAGAATCGTTCATATTGACTTAGTTGAGAAATCCCTTCGTCCCCGTCAACTTAGTAGGCCCACAAGACAGCCTCCCACCAAGGTGGGTCCCAGCTTGTCGGGGGAGTATTCATTTTTTGTGCGTAATAAGGAGGCAACTCCGATGGGTCCGAGCTGACAGTGGGGGGAATATTTTTTTCGCGAAATACGGTGGCCCGTCCGGTGGGTCCCAGCAGTCAGGGGGAAACGATTTTTTTTGCAAAATACTGGTGGCCCGTCCGGTGGGTCCCCGCTGTCAGGTGGAGGAATAATTATTTTCCGTGTAATAAGGAGGCACTTCCTTGCGGCTGCCGTGGACCCAGCTGTCAGCATCTCGACGTACAGTACTCTTCCGATGGAAGTCGGTCGTTGACCACATTGACCACACCGCGCCGAGAGCACCACGGCGGTTGAAGATGGTGAGGCCTAGGAAGGGGACGACGTGGAGCAGGGCCACGGGAGGCAGGAGCAGGCGGTACTACAGCCGGCCATGGGAGGCAGGAGCAGGCGGCACGACCGGCGCTGCTTTGGGCGGCTGGAGCAAGAAGACCAGAGGTTGAAGTAGCACTATGGCCGTTGGATGGACATCATACAGTCACGGGAGTATTGACTAAGTGGACAAAGCCCTCCGTCCCCATCAAGTTAGTAGGCGCACAAGTCAGCCCAACAATATGGTGGGTCCCAGCTAGCAGGGGGGTATTCATTTTTTGGGCATAATAAGGAGGCACTTCCTTGCGTGCGAAGATATAGCTGGTGGGTCTGACCTGTTAGCGGGGGGAACATTGTTTTGCGAAATACAGAGGCCCTTCCTGTGGGTCCTAGCTGTCAGGTGGAGGAATCATTATTTTGCGTGTAATAAGGAGGCATTTCCTTGCGTGCGACCATGGACCCAGCTGTCAGCCTCTCCATGTACATTCCACTTCTGATGGATGTCGTTCATTGACCACCTTGACCAGGCCGCGCCGAGAGCACCAGGGCGGTGGACGACGGCGAGGCCTAGGAAGGGAACGACACGGAGCCAGGGAATACTCGGCAGTTGTTTCCCACACGGAGGAGTACGAGGGTTTACTTGTTCGTCTGCCGTCACTGGAGAATAACAGCATGTGTGGGTGAGTAGAGGGATGGCTAGGCCAGCGATGGGAGTACGGTGGGGCCCTGAGGCCTGCGCGGCAGAATAGCCGGCCGCGGGAGGAGGGAGCAGGCAGTCCCGCCGGCGCTTGTTTGAGCGGCTGGAGCATGAAGAGCAGAGATTGAAGAAGCACGACAGCTGTTGGATGGACATCCAACAGTCACTGCTCTCGTGTGTTGACTAAGTTGACAGGGTGTTGCGTGTGCGTCAACCTTTTTTTATGAAAGCATACGCGTCAACCTGTAGTAGGCGCACAAGTCAGCCTCAAATCTGTCGAAAACAGCATACATCCCATCTGCCATTATTTCTAATAATGTACAGCCCATTTGCTAATTCTTAAGATTTTTTTGGAGCCCATCTTCTTTTTGTTAGCATTACACCCCATATTGTGGCCACGGTTAAAAAGTATATGAAATTTTGCATATTTCGGTGCGGTCAACTGTTTTTAATCCAGAAATATCGATTCACATTCAAACTATTTTGAAAAATAATTTATATAAATATGAAATCCAAATAATTGTCCACGCATAAAAATCAATGGAATTTAAGATCTTGTAATGAAAAAAAATTGAAACTAATTCCCGGTTTGATGTGTTTTAAAAATGTACAGGCCATTTCTGGCCAAACCGAATGAAACTCTCATCGTCTTGAAAGATTTGCAGCCCAGTGATACGTCTCCAACATATCTATAATTTTTGATTACTCCATGCTACTTTGTCTACTGTTTTGGACTTTATTGGGCTTTATTTTCCACTTTTATATTATTATTGGGACTAACCTCTTAACCAGAGGCCCAGCCCAGAATTGTTGTTTTTTGCCTATATCTGTATTTCAAAGAAACAAAATATCAAACGGAGTCCAAACGGAATAAAACCTTCGGGAACGTGATTTCCTCACCGAACGTGATCCAGGAGACTTGGACGACCCTACTACAAGAAGTGCCAGAGGCGGTCACGAGGGTGGAGGGCGCCCCCCCTGGGCGCGCCCCCTGCCTCGTGGGCCCCCTGTTGCTCCGCCAATGTACTCCTTCCTCCTATATATACCTACGTACCCCCGTCAGATCATATACAGAGCCAAAAACCTAATTCCACCGCCGCAACCTTTTGTATCCGCGAAATCCCATCTTGGGGCCTGTTCCGGAGCTCTACCGGAGAGGGCATCTACCATGGAGGCCTTCTACATCAACACCATAGCCTCTCCGATGAAGTGTCAGTTGTTTACTTCAGACCTTCGGGTCCATAGTAATTAGCTAGATGGCTTCTTCTCTCTTTTTGGATCTCAATACAATGTTCTCCCCCTCTCTTGCGGAGATCTATTCGATGTAATCTTCTTTTTTGCGGTGTGTTTCTTGAGACCGATGAATTATGCGTTTATGAATTCTTTTATGTATGATTGAGTTATGTTTGCAAGTCTCTTCGAATTATCGGTTTGGTTTGACCAACTAGATTGGTAGTTCTTGCAATGGGAGAAGTGTTTAGCTTTGGGTTCAATCTTGCAGTTTCCTTACCCAACGACAGAAAGGGTTGCAAGGCACGTATTGTATTGTTGCCATCAAGGATAACAAGATGGTTTTTTTTATCATATTGCATGAATTTATCCCTCTACATCATGTCATATTGCTTAAAGAGTTACTCTGTTTTTACTTAATACTCTAGATGCATGCTGGATAGCGGTCGATGAGTGGAGTAATAGTAGTAGATGCAGAATTGTTTCGATCTACTTGTCTTGGACGTGATGCCTATATACATGATCATACCTAGATAATCTCATAATTATTCGCTTTTCTATCAATTGCTCAACAGTAATTTGTTCACCCACCGTAGAATACTTAAGCTCTTGAGCTAGTGAAACCTATGGCCCCCGGGTCTATTCACATCATATCAATCTCCATTACTTTATTTACTTGCTTTGTTTTTACTTTGCCTTTTACTTTTTACTTTGCATCTCTATATCAAAAATACCAAAAATATTATCTATCATCTCTATCAGATCTCACCCTTGTAAGTAACCGTGAAGGGATTGACAACCCCTAATCGCGTTGGTTGCGAGTAGCTATCGTTTTGTGTAGGTACGTGGGACTTGTGCATGATCTCCTACTAGATTGATACCTTGGTTCTCAAAAACTGAGGGAAATACTTAAGCTACTTTACTGCATCATCCTCTCCTCTTCGGGGAAATCCAACGCAGTGCTCAAGAGGTAGCAAGAAGAATTTCTGGCGCCGTTGCCGGGGAGTTTGCGCAAAAGTCAACTATACCAAGTACCCATCACAATCCCTATCTCCCACATTACATTATTTGCCTCTCATTTTCCTCTCCCCCACTTCACCCTTGCCGTTTTATTCGCCCTCTCTTTTTTGTTCGCCTTCTTCCCATATGTATCTTTGTTTGTGTTTCCTTGTGCCTTCTATATGCTTGCATCTTCGCTTGCTGAAAATCTATTGATATGGATCCAGTTAAAGTGTTCTACTTGGATTATCTTCGATCCTTATGCGCTCGTGCTGAAACCCCAACTAGCCTAGTTGATGGGAAATCTTTAGATGAGCATGCTCATTTTGTGCGTCATCGCTTGTCTGAAAAAGGGAGACTCTTACGGTATCATATAAATAGTTTGATATGCTATGCTTTGAACCTTTGTGAAATGTGTGATTTTACTTGTTGCTCTAAGAGCCCTAAAAAACACCTGCCCTACCTATGTGAGTTCAGTGATAATGAAATCTTATCTTCTTTTGCAAAGGGTGTTTATAGTTACTATGATATCGAACAAATTGAAGAATTTTTCATTCTTAAGGGTGCTCATGAAGTTGCTTCTTTGATTGAAAAGTATGATTTTACTCTCAACAAATCTGAAAATGCCAGCATACTTAAATATTGCAATGAGAACCTTGCTCACAATGTCTATGTACAAGAATTTATTGAAAGAATGACTGTTGCTTTGGAAGAAAATAATGATATGCATGAATCTATAGATAATGATGATTCCGATGATTTGATTGAAATATCCCTTGATGAACATGATGCTTGCTATTCTTGTGGCCATGATGCCAATATTTATGAAGATGAATTTGCTATAGTTCCTTATGTTAAAAATGAAATCGTTGCTATTACACCCATGCTTGATAGCTCCATCAATGAAAAGCATGATTTAAATAATTTTACTATGAATTCTCTTGATGTCAATTGTGCTAATAATATGCAAAACCCTAAGCTTGGGGATGCTAGTTCTGCTATGTCTACTACTTTTTGCAATGATCATGATTGGGGTGATTCTTCTTATGATTTTTAAAATTTATTTAATCCCCATGATGAATATGAGATTGATAATAGTGTTTGCAATAATATTGAAAGTGGGTTTGGAAGAGTGTCAACTTTAGACATATTTGGATAATGTTCAATCTTATGATGTTTTTGATAAAAGTGGGTTTGGAGAGGTCATGACTTTAGTTAATATTAATCCCACTATTTTGGAAGAGTGTCAACTTTACATGCATGTGGATCGTGTTGAGAATATGTTATGTGATAGCTATATTGTTGAATTTTCTTATGATCCTACATGTAATTATTATGAGAGAGGAAAATATGGTTATAGAAATTTTCATGTTACTAAATTACCTCTCGTTATGTTAAGATTGCTATTGTTCCTTTCTGCTTCCTCGCATATGCTAGTTTTTGCTTGCTACGATAATTTGTTTGCCTATAATATGTCTATGCATAGGAAGTATGTTAGACTTAAGTGTGTTTGTCACATGTTTTATGATGCTCTCTTTGTGCCTCAATACTTGTCTTTCTTGTGAGCATCATTGAAATCTCAATGACTAGCTAGGGGTGTTAAACGATAGCACTTGTTGGGAGGCAACCCAATTTTATTTTGTGTTTTTTGTTTTTGCTTATTTTTAGGAATAAATAATCCATCTACTTTCTGTTTAGATGTGGTTTTATGTTTTAATTAGTGTTTGTGCCAAGTAGAACCTATAGGATAAACTATGATGATAGTTGATTTGATTCTGCTGAAAAACAGAAACTTTGCACTCACGAGAAAAACTTCAATAAATCACAGGAACGTGATTTTGTATTGATTCTTTTTGCTGCTGATCAAACAACAAATGTTCCAGTGCGTCCTATTTTGGTAGAATTTTTAGAGTTCCAGAAGTTTGCGTTAGTTACAGATTGCTACAGACTGTTCCATTTTTGACAGATTCTGTTTTTCGTGTGTTGTTTGCTTTTTTCAATGCATCTATGGCTAGTAAATTAGTTTATAAGCCATAAGGAAGTTGGAATACAGTAGGTTTAACACCAATATAAATAAAGAATGAGTTCATTACAGTACCTTAAAGTAGTCTTTTGTTTTCTTTCACTAACGGAGCTCACGAGATTTCTGTTGAGTTTTGTGTTGTGAAGTTTTCAAGTTTTGGGTGAATTCTTTTGATGGATTATGGAAAAAAGAGTGGCAAGAGCCTAAGCTTGGGGATGCCCATGGCACCCCCAAGATAATCCAAGGACACCAAAAAGTCGAAGCTTGGGGATGCCCCGTAAGGCATCCCCTCTTTTGTCTACTTCCATCGGTAATTTGCTTGGACCTATATTTTTATTCACTACATGTCATGTGTTTTGCTTGGAGGGTCTTCTATTATTTGTGTCTTTGCTTGTTAGTTTGCCACAATCATCCTTTATGTACACACCTTTTGAGAGAGCCATTTATGATTTGGAATTTGCTAGAATACTCTTTGTGCTTCACTTATATCTTTTGAGCTTGATAGTTTTGATCATAGTGCTTCACTTATATCTTTTGAGTGTGATAATTTTTGCTCTAGTGCTTCACTTAGATCTTTTAAGAGCACGGTGGTGGATTTGTTTTAAAGAAACTATTGATCTCTCATGCTTCAATTAAATTATTTTGAGAGCTATTAATATCATGGTAATTCGCTTAATGTTAATATACTTGGT
This sequence comes from Triticum dicoccoides, assembly GCF_002162155.2. Lineage (NCBI taxonomy): Eukaryota > Viridiplantae > Streptophyta > Magnoliopsida > Poales > Poaceae > Triticum > Triticum dicoccoides. The sequence goes on along the minus strand of NC_041389.1, from coordinate 681,146,241 downwards.
ATTCAAGATATGTGAAACTTTCTTTTGAGTGCGTGGAATACTAAGATAAGTTTGATGCTTGATAATTGTTTTGAGATATGGAGGTGATAATATCAAAGAAATGCTAGTTGGGGTGATTATGAATTCAAATAATGCTTGTGTTGAAGTTTCTGATTCCCGTAGCATGCACGTATGGTGAACCGCTTGTGATGAAGTCAGAGCACAATTTTATTTATTGATTGTCTTCCTTATGAGTGGCAGTCGGGGACGAGCGATGGTGTTCTCCTACCAATCTACCCCCCTGGGAGTATGCGTTTAATGCTTTGGTTTTTGATGACTTCTAAATTTTTGCAATAAGTGCATGAGTTCTTTTGATTAATGTTGAGTCCATGGATTATACACACTCTCACCCTTCCACCTTTGCTAGCCTCTTTAATACCGCGCACTTTTCGCCGGTATCATACACCCACCATACACCTTCCTCAAAACAGCCACCATACCTACCTATCATGGCATTTCCATAGCCATTCCGAGATATATTGCCATGCAACTTTCCACCGTTCCGTTCATATGACACACATTACTTTTGTCATATTGCTTTTTGCATGAACATGTAGTTGACATTGTATTTGTGGCAAGGCCACCTTCATAATTTTCATACATGTCACTCTTCATTCATTGCATATCCCGGTACACCGCCGGAGGCATTCATATAGAGTCATATCTTGTTCTAAGTATCGAGTTGTAATTGTTGAGTTGTAAGAAAAATAAAAGTGTGATGATCATCATTATTAGAGCATTGTCACAGTGAGGAAAGGATGATGGAGACTATGCTTCCCCCATAAGTCGGGATGAGACTCCGGACTTTATAAAAAATAAAAGAGGCCAAAGAAGCCCAAATAAAAAAAGAGGCCAAAGAAGCCCACCAAAAAGAAAAAAAAAGAAAAGAAAAAAATATGAGAGAAAAAGAGAGAAGGTACAATGCTACTATCCTTTTCCACACTTGTGCTTTAAAATAGCACCATTATCTTCATGATAGAGAGTCTCATATGTTGTCACTTTCATATACTAGTGGGAAATTTTCATTATAGAACTTGGCTTGTATATTCCAATGATGGGCTTCCTCAAAAGTGCCCTAGGTCTTCGTGAGCAAGCAAGTTGGATGCACACCCACTTAGTTGCTTTTGTTGAGCTTTCATATACTTATAGCTCTAGTGCATCCGTTGCATGGCAATCCCTACTCAGTCACATTGATATCTATTGATGGGCATCTCCATAGCCCGTTGATACGCCTAGTTGATGTGAGACTATCTTCTATTTTTTGTCTTCTCCACAACCACCATTCTACTCCACCTATAGTGCTATGTCCATGGCTCACACTCATGTATTGCGTGAAAGTTGAAAAAGTTTGAGATTTCTAAAGTATGAAACAGTTGCTTGGCTTGTCATCGGGGTTGTGCATGATTAAATATTTTGTGTGATGAAGATAGAGCATAGCCAGACTATATGATTTTGTAGGGATAACTTTCTTTAACCATGCTATTTTGAGAAGACATGATTGCTTTAATTTGTATGCTTGAAGTATTATTACTTTTATGTTAATATGAACTTTTTTCTTAAATCTATCGGATCTGAATATTCATATCACAATTAAGAAGATTTACACTGAAATTATGCCAAAGTATCACTCCGCATCAAAAATTCTTTTTTATCATTTACCTACTAGAGGACGAGCAGGAATTAAGCTTGGGGATGCTTGATACGTCTCCAACGTATCTATAATTTTTGATTACTCCATGCTACTTTGTCTACTGTTTTGGACTTTATTGGGCTTTATTTTCCACTTTTATATTATTATTGGGACTAACCTATTAACCGGAGGCCCAGCCTAGAATTGCTGTTTTTTTGCCTATTTCAGTATTTCGAAGAAACAGAATATCAAACGGAGTCCAAACGGAATAAAACCTTCGGGAATGTGATTTTCTCACCAAACGTGATCCAGGAGACTTGGACGACCCTACTACAAGAAGTGCCAGAGGCGGTCACGAGGGTGGAGGGCGCCCCCTGGGCGCGCCCCCCTGCCTCGTGGGCCCCCTGTTGCTCCGCCAATGTACTCCTTCCACCTATATATACCTACGTACCCCCGACAGATCATATACAGAGCCAAAAACCTAATTCCACCGCCGCAACCTTCTGTATCCACGAAATCCCATCTTGGGGCCTGTTCCGGAGCTCTGCCGGAGAGGGCATCTACCATGGAGGGCTTCTACATCAACACCATAGCCTCTCCGATGAAGTGTGAGTAGTTTACTTCGGACCTTCGGGTCCATAGTAAATAGCTAGATGGCTTCTTCTCTCTTTTTGGATCTCAATACAATGTTCTCCCCCTCTCTTATGGAGATCTATTCGATGTAATCTTCTTTTTTGCGGTGTGTTTCTTGAGACCGATGAATTGTGTGTTTATGATCCAGCTTATCTATGAACAATATTTGATTCTTCTCTGAATTCTTTTATGTATGATTGAGTTATCTTTGCAAGTCTCTTCGAATTATCCGTTTGGTTTGGCCAACTAGATTGGTAGTTCTTGCAATGGGAGAAGTGTTTAGCTTTGGGTTCAATCTTGCGGTGTCCTTACCCAGTGACAGAAAGGGTTGCAAGGCACATATTGTATTGTTGCCATCGAGGATAACAAGATGGGGTTTTTATCATATTGCATGAATTTATCCCTCTACATCATGTCATCTTGCTTAAAGTGTTACTCTGTTTTTACTTAATACTCTAGATGCATGCTGGATAGCAGTCGATGAGTGGAGTAAATAGTAGTAGATGCAGAATCGTTTCGATCTAGTTATCTTGGACGTGATGCCTATATGCATGATCATACCTAGATAATCTCATAATTATTCGCTTTTCTATCAATTGCTCAATAGTAATTTGTTCACCCACCATAGAATACTTATGCTGTTGAGACCACTAGTGAAACCTATGGCCCCCGGGTCTATTCTCATCATATCAATCTCCATTACCTTATTTACTTGCTTTGTTTTTACTTTACCTTTTACTTTTTACTTTGCATCTCTATATCAAAAATACCAAAAATATTATTTATCATCTCTATCAGATCTCACCCTTGTAAGTAACCGTGAAGGGATTGACAACCACTAATCGCATTGGTTGCGAGTAGCTATCGTTTTGTGTAGGTACGAGGGACTTGTGCGTGATCTCCTACTGGATTGATACCTTGGTTCTCAAAAACTGAGGGAAATACTTACGCTACTTTACTGCATCATCCTATCCTCTTCGGGGAAATCCAACGCAGTGCTCAAGAGGTAGCACCCAGCAGGGCCGATAAAGCAAGGCCTTGTTTGGGTATTTCTTTAAAAAAATAGAACTGGGCTAGCCATTTTCAGCAAGAAAAAAACACAACTGGCCTCATGATGTGGTAAACATAAATAAAACCCTGGCTAGACGGGCCACAGCCCCCGCACAACCCTGTTGTTACCCTGATCCGTCGCTAAAACTAGTATAAATAACAACTGCTTGTTCCTCAAAAAAAAAACTTCGCGACTTGGTGGGTCCCTGGTGTCAGCCGCTCGTAGTGTAATTCTCTCGTTTATTGACTACGTTGACAATGGCGTGAGCCCCAGATGTCCAACCATTAGGACTAGGAGGAACCATATTTTTGGGCTTGTACTGTAGAAGCACTTGCTTGCGTACTGCCATGACGCTGGTGGGTCCCTACTGTCATCCTCTCCACGTACAGTCATCTCCTTGTTCCTCTTGGTTGTTGGCGATGTTGACAACGCAAGAGGGCGGCGCACCGCACACGGCGAGGGAACCAAGGCCGCAAGGCGGAGGACGACGAAGAGGCCTCGGACGGAACGAACAGGAGCCGTTGAAGATGCGCCGGTCCAGTCGCAGGCGGAGGGGAGTACGAGGGTTGACTAGTTCGGGCACGGGTGCTTGTTGGGGCTAACGTCGCCAAAGAATAACATGACGTGTGGGCGAATAGCGGGAGGGACTGGCCAACGTTTGAGGGTACGTACGGTAGGGCGGTGGAGGCGCAGCCAGCCATGGGAGGCTGGAGCAGGCGGAGCCGACGGGGTGGTTTGGTTTGGGCGGCTGGAGCAAGAAGAAGACAAGAGATAGAAGATACACGACAGATGTTGGATGTCAATCCAACGGTTGGTAGGCAGAATCGTTTGTTGACTGGCTAGTAAGTCAACACCACCTTGGATAGACTATTTCATCGCGGGTCCCAAATGTCAGAATCCAAATCTGTCAGGGTCATGCAACCTTTCCTATGAAAATTTACAGCCCATTTGATGTGCTAGTTTGAAATAAGTTTATGGGTGCTGGTGGGGGCTAATCACTTGGCTTCTGTAATGCACAGTGAGCTCAAGAAGTCGGCGTGAGTGATGTTATTTCCCTTGGTTGTGATTTGTTACAATATTTCACTCTAAATTAAAAGAATGGCAAGCCATTTGCCTTAATTCAAAGAAAATATGACAGACACAGCCGACTTGAAAAGGGCAGGAACATCTAAGTCCAGCTTACAAACTGTACAAAAGCACGAGGGTTGATTGTTCATCAGGTTTACAAAAAAAACCAGATTGAAAAGGGCAACAACATCTAACTCCAGCACTGTTTTCGGCAGTCACAGTCAAATGGATCGGTCAGGTCCATAGAATGAACATCCTGGGTCATAAAATTTACTGGATTATGACCACAATATGTTGTAAATAGAAGCCCGACACGTTCAGAAGCTCTTTTGCCCACGTGAAACTCCTTTTTTTGCTCTTCGACATACCCATCCGTCAAAACCATGCTGCTGATAAACTTAAGCCTGATGGACAATAGTAACCTTGCATTCGGTAGGAAGAATGTGACAAATCTTGTGTTTGCACGGTTGGCTACATATCATTCTAGCGTTATTGTCTTCAATCGAATCTCATGAGAAGTGAGAAAATCCCGATGCTTACGAATCCATCGATTGGTTATAACTTTCTTACCCCATCCTGTTGCCTAAATAGACATGAAGATTGAAAACAGTTAAGGTCTAAAAGAAGAGTGTCGAAAGACCAACTCTTGAACGGTTAATTCTAGTACACTATATGCGGGCTTCCAATGTGCATGAAATTATCACCTTTATATACAACTTCTCCAGACATGGAAAGCATTGCAGCAAGCGAATAATCTTGTTCAGATCAAAACTATTCATTTGGATATATAAGATCTTGACAGAATCCAGCACCATTGATAGGCCATCCATGGAGAAACTCTTCATTGAGCATAGAACATAATATTAGTACAAAATGTGTACTCCAAGATGATATATAAATTATGCGCAGAAATTTAAAATGCAGCTTATGGTTACAAGTGTAGATGATAATATAAAGTACCTGAAGAACTGTGGAGCCAAACACCATATTGAAATGAGCACAGAGATCATGTATTACACCCAAGGTCTCCAGCTTAGGCGCAAAGAGGACGGTTATTTGCAACGGTGAATAACTAGAATCAAGGATCAACCTTTGAAGTGAAGGGGCATCTTGGATGATGAGCTGCCTTCCGTCAAAAGAAATTCCAATTCTTCCAAGGTTAGGTGACTTTATTTGGAGACAAGCGATTCTAACTGTGAAAACAAGCACCAAGCACTCCAGCGCAGGGGAACTGGAGTGGATGATGTTGTGCAATGAGGCCTCTGATATACGAACCCGCACAAGTGAAAGTTTCTTGAGAAATGGGAGTCGAAGGTTTAGTACCAGATTGTCTGGTAGGTAGCGCAGCGCAAAGGTGCCGGTGTGGAGAGAGGAGGAAAACTGCGAGATAGACATCAGCGCTGAGGGCACAAGTTCATGGCATTCGGTGTGTGGTATGTGATTTCCAGGGGAATAGTAGAACTCAAGCGGCTGTAGTTCTGTGAATACAGGGGATTTCAGCAAGGCGTCCACCGTGCAGGGCATGGTATGCTTGCTCAGGTAGCATGACGGGATGCACAGGCTTTGAAGGGAGCCCTGGTGGGAGGAGACGATGGCTCTGGGGATTTCAAAATCATTGAAGAGAGATAGCTGACGATAGTCGAGATTAAGGGGCACGGCGCGCCATAGAGTGCGCCACCGAATTGAGAGGACTTGGGTGCGGCAGCAATCCTTGGTGGGGAGAAGCGAGATGATCTCCCCAAGGACGGCGTCCGGGAGATCGCTGATGCGGTCGACCCGAGATTCTACGGGTTCCTGGGATCCGGTGGGGGCGGGGTCGCCGCTTCTCCCCGCGCTGCCGGGTGCGTGATCTACAACAGGCGTCGCCGCTGGCGGGAGCCTCATCTTCTTGGCGTTGGGGTCAGCCGACTCCATTTTCCTCGAGGGCATCGCGTCGCGCTGACGGATTTGAGCAGAGTAACGAATGACGAGCCTAGTTGTAGTGTGAGCGAAGAAGAAGGGGAGCTGGGGGTTTACTGTAGGAGTGAGGAAGAAGGGGAGCTGGGGGTTTCTGTAGAAGTGAGGTGAGGAATTTGGGGATACGAGCGGAGCGAGCTGACGTGAGGTGGGTGGGAGCGAGGAGGAAGAAGAGCACCCATGTTTTCTTTGTGTGTGGGGGGGTGTGTTGGGTGTGGGTAGCGCCTTTTGAATTGATTTTACTATTTACTAGTGTGGATTGGCTGTTTTGTCTTGGGCCCAGAGAAACAATTACTACTAGTACAGTGGAGACACTCTACAGCTACCCAGAAAAACAATTACTACTAGTACAGTGGAGACACTCTACCGCTTCTGGATCCTCCTAGGTCATTGAAACGTCTCCCTCTACTGAATGCCGTTATACTTTTCTTACCCGACATGCGGGCCATGCAGCGCGCGGGCCCAACTGCCATCCACCAAATTAGAAGGTAGTATGCAGGCGGAGAGTCAACCCGGTCGTAGCGCGGCAGTAACGAGCTGTCGCATCACAAAACCCCACCTCCCCGCAGTTTAAGTTTGACAGATGAAGCAACCATCATTTCACTCTTCGCTGAATCCCCTTCTCCCTCACCGTCTTCAAGAAAGGCAACACTCGCATCTGCCACTGTTCTTCTCTCCCAACGAAGGGAAGGTAAGCGGATCCGTGATGTTGGTATATTTTCGTTCAGAGAAAAAAAAGAACTTTTGCAAAGCAGTAACCGACCCTCACTCTCTTTTTTGTTTCATTGTCATTGCGATTGTGTTTTCCTTTCAGTGGTCTCCTAGTATTCGTCAGTTTCATGATGGACTAAGGAGAACCAGGCAAAGATCTGCCTATATTGGAGTAGACGCGGGAGGCTGATCCCCACGAGATTAGTGCTAAACTTCTAATGCAGTGTCTACCAGATTAGTTGCATAGTTTAATTTCAGGTGTGCTTAGTTTAATTTGAGGGGTGTGTTGTGCCGAGCCCCCAGCAGAACTATGTTATGTTTCTTCTCGTTACTTTAACTCTTCAGTATGTACATACTAGTACTAGTATTTCTTTAATAGAATTTAGCACCCCAATCAAGCACGTACTAGCTTTTTTAATAGTACTATATGCATAATTTGGCGACGAGCGCTCTCTATATGTACCACCTTTTTTTTTAAATTTCAATTTTTGCTCCATGGCGCAATCCATCGATAGTGGAGTACCACTGTACAAAAGTATACATTTTTTAAAGGCTAGCGTACTGTTCATCACATATATATATAGCCAGTTAAATTCTCAACCTAGAACGACGTGCATGCCATGTAGTAAACCGATCCGGAGGAAGTATAGTAAAAATGAGGTGATTTTACCGAGCGATCAGCGGGGGAGCATGGCCTGTCATGCGGTCCCACATGTCATAATGTACCAAGGCGATGCGCGTGTCCCTCTTGAGGCAGAAGCAATACTAGTATGTGGTTTGAGATGATGTCAAACCGAAGTGTGAAATAATGGATGCTTCGTCCGTCTGGGAAGGTGCGGCATTGTGATTTGACGTCTCATTGCTCATTACTACTACTGGGCCGGTACGAGTGGGGTGCGTCCCCCCTGCTGTTCTGCGCTGCTATTTGGTGCTTGACACGTCGACCCGGTTGCTATATGTCCCACATGTCAGTGACATGAAGTACATAATTCATGAAAGGGAGCATCGACGGAGGAGTATACTACAGAATTCATGAAAGGGAGCGACTTAGTTTTGGAAAAATATGTTTTTACGGAGTACGTACCCAGTAGGGTTTATAGGGATCATCTAAAAAACATTCATTTTTTCATTTGATAAGTCTCAATTCTACTATACTAGTAGTAGTACCATTACATGTTGGATTTCGAGGTGCGTTAGATCACCCGACGCAAGCAGTGTCAAGAGGAAACTAACCAATGCATGTACAAGTTCATGGAAATTTAGTGGTCATTCATGCATTCGTTCTAATTAATGCCTCGGTAAACATAACTTCTTGAGAAAAATGAGCGTACTGTGCAAACTACGAAATTAATTCGACCACTCACCATCTACCTTGGTTGGAGAGATTTTGAAATTGAGCCATAAAGTGGAAAGGCTCGATTACTATTTGTGGCCTTGTATAGATGCAAAATGTATTTTTTTATAGTGGGCTTGTATAAGTAAATGGAGGGTGTACTAACCAAATTACGTACGTAGTACGGACGAGGAGTAAACGGAGGGAATAGTAAAATTTTCTCCTCGTGCTGCGAGCCACCGCGCGCGTGGGCGAGGGAGCGGGCGTAAAGGCGTACAATAGTAGTAAGCTTCACCTCATCCTGCGAGGCACCGCGCCCGTGGGCGGGGGAGACGGCGTACTAAGCAAGTTTCTCCTCGTTCTATGAGTTGACGGGACACATCAAAAGTACTCCAGTGTATAGAGCCTTGCCTCTAAGGTAGGCCCCACATGGTTTGCCTCTTTTTTTAATTTAACATAATGCGTCAAGTCACAATTTGTTTGTTCACCCGTGGTAGACTATCCTCCCTGCACCAAGTGGACAACCAGTACACGTGCCAAATTACCACGTTGGCTGCTTTTTCCGTACAGAAATGAGCTCCACTGTGTACCCGTGCGGATGTGGTTGGGAAAGAGACGGGAGTAAGTGCGTCGTGCGTGTACCTCTTCTCTTCGTGCGCGTCCCCCACCTACGTGGGTGTGTGTGAAAGAGATACAAACCTAGACATAATGCGCCGTCCATCCCCATGCCTCCGCCCAGTCCGACCACCAGTCACCACCACGGCACCACGCCCCACTCCTCCTCACCTTATCTCTCATATTTCTCCCTCCATTTTTATATACAAGGGGCCTCTATCAAAATTACAATTTGCAGATATACAAGGCCACTAACACTAATCGATGCAATATTAATGGTGTTTGCCTCGTGGTACTAGCAAAGGAGGACATTAATTATCCCTTGCATGCATGCGGGAGTTTGTAAAAAAATGCATCTTGATGTTCCATGCAATGCAAGGGCATCTTGTTAGTCCATGAAAACAACACATGGAAAAATTCCATGGCGAACGAGGGATTTGAATCTGTTGGGAGGGGCTGTTTGGATCTTGCCCGCGGTAGCCAAAATATTGGCGACCCTTTTGTCCACCGGTGCCTTTGCCACTGATGAATGAGGAATGGCTCGGGTGCTCATTCTGTCATGCATCCTCCAGCGGCGCATGTTGGAGACGAGCTCGCACGAGCTGTGTTTTTTTGTCCCACAACACCGCCCGAGCCACCCGCAGACCGACCGGCGACCCGCAAATTACACCATCCAACCATAGCCACACACATTATGACAGCAACTCAACCAACCGGACGAAATTCACGCAAACACGTAGACAAACTGATATTTCATATAAACAATGACGGAAATCATATAAAATACCAGATTTTCAGACAAACATGACGGATTTCATTACATTCAAATGAACTACGCGGTGCTAGTTCTGGACAACACAGGTATATAATACCTGGCCTAAATGGTCGCCCGCTGATCAATTTGTGTTCCTCATGTCCGGCAGCACGATCACCGGACTGCCGGGAACCCCGGAGGTATATGCTTCAGCGCAAAGGACGACTCGCTTCCCCACTGCCCAACTGATATCATTGGCTGGTGCCGAAGATGATGGTGGCCGACACCGGTTCGAGTTCATCACCGGCCACTACTTTGCCATGGCCGGCACCGGCTCGAGTTCATCCTAACATTCCCCTCTTCCATGGAGCCCATGCGGGGTCGACGAAGGTCCTCGCAACAAAAGGATCCGGCAAGATACCTGTTGTGTACACCGGCGTCGCCTCCGCGGTGGCCTTCATGGGACCCAAGCGGTGGCGGCCTCCCGTGTTCTACTTCTCCTTGATGATGGCAGTGGACGCGGAGGTACTGGCCACCGACTCGTCGCTCTCCGCGCACCTGGCTTCTGTCGCTGATTGCATGGCGCGGCCGCCGGCATGGGAGTCTCGGCCACAGAAACGGGAGACGCGGTACGAGGCGGCGACATGGACGGCAGAAACGACGCATGCGTGCCGCTCCTCGTCGAGCTGGCCTGGAGCGGCGAGTTGCTGAACCGCGCGCCAGCTTGGGGCGGCAACTGGCTCCGTCGGGCGAGGGGAGGGAGGTGGATCAGCGAGCTGCATAGCTCGTATCCGGCGGGCTACCCAGCCGGCTTGGATGCGGAATAACTACTCTTCGTAAGCCATTGTAAGAGTGGACAAAATGGTGGAGGAGATAGGAGAGCGGCGGAGGTGTGCGATTCTTGGCCGGTGTTTGGCCTCGTTTAAATAGGAGATTAAATAGACGGCGGACGGGAGGAGCTCGGCTGGCATTGCATTTAATGCCGGCCCAGTCAAGAACGGACGTGTGTCTAGAGTGGGTTTCTCGGCTTCCACACGGGCGACTTTCATGGAGGCGTTTGAATGCAGAACGGAGGCGTGTTCAGCCGGGCGTGCCGCGAGTGGCGCCCTCGACTCTGACCTAGGACACCGCACCATTCTTCCACTGACGTGTGGGCTCTTTGGGTGCATGGCCTGCATGTTAATGACCCAACGCAGGCAGCGCATAGCAGAGGATCCTTTGGTGGGCCAGGGCGGTCAGAAGCGGGCATTTCATAAACCAATGATTGTTCATTGAGTGTGACGTCATCTTTTTCATGTAGTTAAGCCTACTATGTTGATAGCCCGTTTGATAGGTTGTGATTCATAAAGACCGATGCAAACATCAATGTTCTGCTTATCACAGATAAGATTGATTAATACCCGTAACAATCCATGTCCTTAACAAAGGGTGCATGCACGTATAGGTTGAGCATGTGTCTTGCGTCGTGTGCTGTGTGCATGCAGGCGTGCGAGTGTTGCGTGCATGCAAGGGTGCATTTCAGTGTTGCATGCATGGGTGCGTACGTGCGTGTGTTCGTGAGTGCATGTGTACTTGTTAGTGTTGCACACCAGCATGCGTGCGTGTGTACGTTATGTGTACATGTCAGTGTGGCACGCCTACATGCACGCGTGTCTTGCGTGCGTGCATGTGTACGTGCAGGGTGAGGCTACACATCAGTCGACTGACTTTTTCATCTCTGGTCATTAGATTTTCCAGCCGTTGGATACGAAATCAAGGGACTCCAGTTTATCATCAAACTCCATCCCCCCTGAGCCGCCAGCCACCACCGGCCGAACCGCCCGCCCCCGCTGCCCGCGGCTGGCCCGCCCTCCCCGAAACCACTCCCCACTGTCGGTCCGCCGCCGCACCGGCCATCCCT
>NC_041389.1:681047447-681134158 GCF_002162155.2 Triticum dicoccoides | reverse complement strand
CGCCCAATGAATGCCCCCCAACCGCCAGTGACTGCCAACTAGAGGTCTCACGACTTCGAATACCCACCGACCACTAGTTTATAACCATTTCTGTCCTTCATATACGCGCTGACGGGTGGGCCCTATGGTAATGTGCGCTGCTGAATGTGGACCGTTTGACTGGTCAATTGATCTTGTTCTCAACAAATTACGGAGCTGTATGGTGAGCCAGTGACCGTATGATCACCCTAAAATGTACTCCTATTTTATTAACACAGTACAGACTCAAACTACCATTTATTTCTTTCATATACGGGCTGACAGGTGGGCCCCACGGTTACGCGCCCCGATGGTGCAACACTAGTTGTGCCGTTTGACTGGTCAATTGATTGTGTCATCAACAAAACATAGAGTTGTACGGGTGAGCCAGTGACAGTATAATCATGACATGTATTTGTTTAACACGGTACAGACACAAGGGCTCATATATACGCGCAAGCACTCACCGCTATAAGCGCACACACGCGAACCCTACCCCTATGAGCACCTTCGAGAGAGTGGGCCAGCATATATGATCTTGAGATTTTACGAAGTCACCATAGGTGCCTCGTAGTCGAGTGGAACGTCTCCTCCCACTGAATGTACATCACCGGAAAATACTGAAATTAACACAAGATAAATGCGAGCACCGGGACTTTAACCTTGGTGGGCTCGAGAAACCACTATCCTCTAACCATCCAACCACATGTTGGTTAGCACGACAAAATGTATGTGGTGACCGTGATGAGCTTATTCTGAAGTCTAGTGACCATACCATGCTTTCGCTTCAAATACAATGACCATAAGTGTCGTCAACAAAATACGGAGCACGCATCAAATGCGAAGTCCGTCAGTGTCATCAACAAAATATGGAGACGTATCATGAGCTAGATACCGTTGTACTATTGTATATGCTTATTTTCTTAGTGGACGATTGCGTGTGTGGTGTGGTGGGCACATCATTTCTAGTTATGGTGGGTCAACATGAAGACTCATGGGTCGGTTCCATCCTGCGCCACATATAGGTTAGAACGAGACGTGTTATACGGAGACCCATGTGGAGGACTCGACGTACAACATGAGGCTACCAGAGTCGCGGAGGACTCTATCCCCACTGGTGATAAGCTGACTATATATGATTTGTAACCCTAGGCGCTTAGTATGTTATACAAGCTTGGGGGCTAGTTCATCGATCGTATTCACACACGCACAATGCCAGGTATTCACGTGTACTTTGTACACACTGATACATCTCCCACGTATCCATAATTTATGATGCATTCATGCTATATTACTATGTGTTTTGAATGATTATGGGCCTTATTATACACTTTTATATTACTTTTGGGACTAACCTATTAACCGGAGGCCCAGCCCATATTGCTGTTTTATTGCCTGTTTTAGTATTTTGAAGAAAAGGAATATCAGACGGAGTCGAAACGGAACGAAATCAACTAGAGAAGTGATTTTTGGAAGGAAAGCAACCTGATAGACTTGGAGTGCACGTCAGGGGAGTCCCGGGCTGCCCACGAGGGTGGGGGTGCGCCCTACCCCCCTCGGCGCGCCCCCCTGCCTCGTGAGCACCCCGGAGGTCCACCGACGTACCCCTTGCACCCATATATACCTACGTACCCTAAAACTTCCAGAACAGAACATAGATCGGGAGTTCCTCCGCCGCAAGCCTTTGTAGCCACCAAAAACCAATCGGGACCCTGTTCCGGCACCCTACCGGAGGGGGATCCCATCACCGGAGGCCATCTTCATCATCCCGGCGCTATCCATGACGAGAGGGAGTAGTTCTCCCTCGGGGCTGAGGGTATGTACTAGTAGCTATGTGTTTGATCTCTCTCTCTCTCTCTCGTGTTCTCTCTCGTGTTCCTCTATGGCACGATCTTGATGTATCCCGAGCTTTGCTATTGTAGTTGGATCTTATGATGTTTTCCCCCTCTACTCTCTTGTGATGAATTGAGTTTCCCCTTTGAAGTTATCTTATCGGATTGAGTTTTTATGAGAAGACTTGATGTATGTCTTGCCGTGATTATCTATGGTAACAATGGGATATCATGTGCCACTTGATGTATGTTTTGGTGATCAACTTGCGGGTTTCGTGACATTGGGAACCTATGCATAGGGGTTGGCACACGTTCTTGACTCTCTGGTAGTAGCTTTGGGGCACTCTTTGAAGTACTTTTATGTTGGTTGGATGAATCTGAGATTCTGTGATGCATATCATATAATCATGCCCACAGATACTTGAGGTGACAATGGAGTATCTAGGTGACATTAGGGTTTTGGTTGACTTGTGTCTTAAGGTGTTATTCTAGTACGAACTCTTTTATAGATCGATAGGAAAGAATAACTTTGAGGTGGTTTCGTACCCTACCATAATCTCTACGTTTGTTCTCCGCTATTAGTGTCTTTGGAGTGACTCTTTGTTGCATGTTGAGGGCTTGTTATATGATCTATCTATGTTATTATTGTTGAGAGAACTTGCACTAGTGAAAGTATGAACCCTAGGCCTTGTTTCCTATCATTGCAATACCGTTTACACTCACTTTTATCGCCCGCTACCTTGCTGTTTTTATTATTTCAGATTACAAATATCTTTATCTACCATCCATATTGCACTTGTATCACCATCTCTTCGCCGAACTAGTGCACCTATACAATTTACCATTGTATTGGGTGTGTTGGGGACACAAGAGACTCTTTGTTATTTGGTTGCAGGGTTGCTTGAGAGAGACCATCTTCATCCTACGCCTCCTACGGATTGATAAACCTTTGTCATCCACTTGAGGTAAATTTGCTACTGTCCTACAAACATGTGCACTTGCAGGTCCAACAACGTCTACAAGAAGAAGGTTGTGTAGTAGACATCAAGCTCTTTTCTGGTGCCGTTGCCGGGGAGGCTAGGTAAAGGGTACTCACACTCCGTCACTAAGCTCTTTTTTGGCGAGGTGAGTGCTTGAAGGTATATCTTTAGATCTTGCAATCGAATCTTTTTGTTTATTGTTTTATCACTAGGTTAGTTTATAAAAGAAAACTACAAAAAAATGGAGTTGAGTTTGTCTCATACGCTTCACCTTTTTAATATCTTCCGTGAGTTTGATGGAAAGGAAAATTGTGCTCAAGTGCTAGAAGAAGAATTACATAGAATTCTTGGCATGAAATATGTGAATGATGAGCATGATTGCAATGTTGTTAGTACGAATTCTTTGAATATCCATGATACTAATGATGATTGCACTAGTTATGATGAAAATGTCTCCTATAAACATGTCAATTTTTGTGGAGTGCATTGGGTTTGTAAGTACACACCAAATAGGGAAGGTAGATATTGCAAGAGGCATAAGTACTTAGAAACCAAATTGTTGCAAGAAGAGCTAGATGCGTGTGCTGAAAATTTAAAATTTCCTAGCCATACTTGTGAACTTTGCAATGAATGTGATCATTTTAGTACCCAATGCAAATTGTTTCATGATCGTACCGTGTCCAAAAATTGTGATGACTTGATTTCGCTTGCACATCATAACGAACTTAGTTTGCTCTTGGGTTATGAAGAAATTAAACGCGTAACTAAGATTATTCCAGAATTGCCCTTGATAGAATTCTTCATTTTGATCTAGAAAAGATTTATATGTATTGTGCGGTGAATTGTATTGAAAATCCTTATATTGCCAATTACATAAAGAAAAGAAAACAAATATAAGATGATGAGAATACTAATGAAAGGGAAGAGACTTCCCAATGTCCTCCTATTATTTCTTATGATGAAACAGGTAATGAGGAGGAGCCTTCTATTCGACCAATCTCATCAATAAGGAGCTCCAGAAAGAAGATTGAACCCACACATGAGGTGAAGAAGAAGAAAAGAAAAAGGAAGAGAGGTAAAAAGGTATCTCTCCCAAATAAGGTTGCTCCTATTATTGTTGTGCCTCATGAAAATGAAGATGATGCACTTGATGATGCTCTCATTATGCCTACTACTCATTGTGATGATGATTGCTATACAATTGGTGCTATCAATATTTTTAATGATGAGAGTGATTATGCTTATGATATGAAAGGGCCCAAGCTTGGGGAAGCTATGTTTGATGAGTATGAAATATTTGAGAATATATTTGCTGAAATTAATGTTTGTCCCAAGCTTGGGGATGCTACATTTAATGAAGATGGTATTTTTAGCATCCCAAGTTTTGATATGCAAAGTTGTTATGATAATAGCATGCCTCCTACCTATGATGATTATATTGACGAAAGTGGGTTCAGAAGAGTGTCAACTTTAGGAATTAGTGATCCCACTATTTTGGAGGATGTTGAATTTTATTGTGATGAATATGAAAGTGGATTTGGAAGAGTGTCAACTTTATTTAGTGATTCCACTATCTTTGGAGAGGTTTCAATCGATTATGATAAGAACGAAGTTGCTACTTATGATGATTATTGTGATGAAACTTATGCTATAAAAAGTAGTGATGATTATATTTACAAATCTTGTCATGATTATGATTACCCTTTTTCTGAACATTACTCTTTTAATGTGGAAACAATTTTTAGTGTTCAAGTCTCTTATGATACTCCTACTATTCCGAATGAGAAGAATTTTGCTTATGTGGAGAGTATTAAAAATTCTATGCTTATAGATCATGAAAAGAATGCTTTAGGTGCTGGATATATTGTTGAATTCATTCATGATGCTACTGAAAATTATTATGAGGGAGGAATATATGCTTGTAGGAATTGCAATAATGTCAAGTTTCCTCTCTATGTGTTGAAAATCTTGAAGTTATGCTTGTTTTACCTTCCTATGATTGTTGATTATTGTTCCCCTAAGTTGTTTGCTCACAAAATCCTTATACATAGGAAGAGGGTTAGGTTTAAAATGTGCTAGTCATATGCTTCAGGATGCTCCCGTTATGTTTCAATTCTTATCTTTTATGTGAGCATCACTGTCATCATCTTGCCTAGCTAGAAAGGCATTAAAGAAAAGTGCTTGTTGGGAGACAACCCAATACTTATCCTTACTGTTTTTGTGTGTCCACATTATTATGATACTGTAGTAATCATGATTTATAGACTTTGTTTCAATAAAGTGCCAAGTAGAACCTTTGGGAAGACTTGGGTGAAGTTTATGTGATCTTGCTGTGAAAAATAGAAACTTTAGCGCTCACGAGATTAGCTGCCATTTTTTACCAGAGAGTGCTTTTAGGTTGATTCTTTTTGCAGATGATTAATAGACAAAATCCGCAGGTCCAAAAATTTATTTCAGAATTTTTGGGGTTCCATAAGTATACGTTTGATACAGATTACTACAGACTGTTCTGTTTTTGACAGATTCTGTTTTCATTGTGTTGTTTGCTTATTTTGCTGCATCTATAGCTAGTACTAGGTGGTATAACCATAGAGATGTTATAATACAGTAGATATTACACCAATATGAATTTAGAATGAGTTCATTACAGTACCTAAGTGGTGATTTATTTTCTTATACTAACGGAGCTTACGAGTTTTGTTTTGAGTTTTGTGTGGTTGAAGTTTTCAAGTTTTGGGTAAAGATTCGATGGATTATGGAATACGGAGTGGAAAGAGCCTAAGCTTGGGGATTCCCAAGGCACCCCCAAGGTAATATTCAAGGACAACCAAGCAACTAAGCTTGGTGATGCCCCGGAAGGCATCCCCTCTTTCGTCTTCGTTCATCGGTAACTTTACTTGGAGCTATATTTTTATTCACCAAATGATATGTGTTTTGCTTGGAGCATCAATTTATTTTGTTAGTTTTTGCTTTCTGTTAGTTAGAATAATGTTTTGCATCTTTAGTTTCAATAAAAAAAGTCAAGGATAGCCTTTGCCATGCTTATTTTGCTAGTATACATGTTGCTGCTTGAAAACAGACAGTTCACGCTGTTTCAAAAATTCCCTAGAAAAGTTAGAGAATGGTATAACGTTGAATATTTTTGCATATTAAGATCTGATAAATGTATTACAGTGGTAATTTTAGTTCATAATTTTTGGTGTCAGGGAAGTATTGTTACTCTTGCATTCTTTACAGACTGTACTGTTTTACAGATTGCTGTTATGGTTGCATTGTTTGCATATGTTTGATTGTTTAATGATTCTCTTTGACGATAGGAGTATTAAATATGCAGAGGCATTTAGTATTCAATGTTGAATAATAATTTTAGTAATTTCTTACAGTAGAATATGATAAGGTTTGCATTGGCTTATACTGACCTATCTCACGAGTTCTTGTTGAGTTTGTTGTGAATGAAGCTTTTGATAAAAAGAGAAACCATGATATGAGAGGAATTAAGGAGACACAAAAGCTCAAGCTTGGGGATGCCCAAGGCACCCCAAGATAATATTTCAAGAAGTCTCAAGCATCCAAGGTTGGGGATGCCCCGGTAGGCATCCCACCTTTCTTCTTCATCAACTATCGGTTAGTATCAGTTGAACCTAAGTTTTTGCTTCTTCACATGAGTTGTGCTATCCTTGCAATGTCATTTTATTTTGTTTTTCTTTCTGCTTGAATACAATACCAAGATTAGAAAAAAAATTATGAGAGACAGTCTTTGCAGAGTTGCATAATTATTTAGCTACTCTTTGATCTTCACTTATATCTTTTTGGAGTAGTTTGTCATTTACTCGTGTGCTTCACTTATATCCTATGAGTAAATGGTTGAATGAGTTGAATGTCATAAATCTGAAATTATATATTTTTCATTTGCTTATCCCATGGGGAGTAATGACTTCACATCTAAGAAGTAGAGGTTGTAAATTTATTGACAGTTAGCAAGCATTGTATTAGTCATTTGAACAATTCATGAAAGAATAATGAAGGAAGAGAGATTTCACATATAAATATATTATCATAGATATCTTTTATAATTGTGAGCACTCATTAAGTATGACATGCTAAAGAGTTGATGTGGGACAAGGAAGACAACGTAATGGGTTATGTTTTCTCGCATCTCAGTTAAAGTATATTGTCATGGATCATTCAGACATGTTGAGCTTGCCTTTCTCCCCTTGCTAGCCTAAATATCTGTACTAAGCGGGAATACTGCTTGTGCATCCATTATCCTTAAACCCAGTTTTTGCCATGAGTGTCCACCATACCTACCTATATGCGGTATTTACCTGCCGTTCCAAGTAAATTTGCATGTGCCAAACTCTAAACCTTCAAACTATAATCTGTTTTGTATGCCCGAATTCTCATGTAGCAACTAGGGGTTGTCAGTGTCTTCCATGCTAGGTGGGTTATTCTCAAGAGGAGTGGACTCCGCTCCTCATTCATGAGAAAGTGGCGGTAACCGGATGCCCAATCCCATGATCAAAAGGATCAAAATCAAATCAAAATAATTAAACAAAACTCCCCCAGGATTGTTGTTAGTTGGAGTCACTCGTTGTTTAGAGCAAGCCATGGATTGATGCTTGTTGGTGGTTGGGGGAGTATAAACTTTTACCATTCTGCATGGGAACCGCCTATAATGTATGTAGTATGGAAGATATTGGGAACTCTTGGTTGTTATGTTGACAATGAGATCATACCTCTCAAAAATATTTATCTCTATTTCAAAATCGAGCTCTGGCACCTTTGCAAATCCCTACTTCCCTCTACGAAGGGCCTATCTTTTACTTTATGCATGAGTCAAGGTGGCTTCACCTTTCCCTTTTTCATTTTATCCTTTGGCAAGCACTTTGTGGTGGGGTGATCCTGATATATATATCCAATTGGATGTACGTTAGCATGAACTATTATTGTTGACATCACCCAAAGGTGAATACGTTTGGAGGCAACATTATAAGCCCCAATCTTTCTCTGTGTCTGATTAAAACTTCATAACCACAAGTATTGCGTGAGTGTTAGAAGTTGTAGAAGACTATATGATAGTTGAGTATGTGGAGTTTGCTATTCCTGGAAATAAGATGAATTGCAATTGTTTCGATGACTAAGAATGAAGTTTGTTAGTTTTCAAGAATGTATATGGTCTATGCTTTAACATGTGAATTGCTTGTTACTAGTTCATGAAAAGTTTTATGAGATGAACTACTGTTATGACATATTATCGTGCTAGAAAAGGTGATTGAAATTATCATTGATCAAACTTGTGCACCTCTAGCATTCACACTTCATAAATTCTTTCTTTATCATTTACCTACTCGGGGACGAGTAGGAATTAAGCTTGGGGATGCTGATACGTCTCCAACGTATCCATAATTTATGAAGCATTCATGCTATATTACTATGTGTTTTGAATGATTATGGGCCTTATTATACACTTTTATATTACTTTTGGGACTAACCTATTAACCGGAGGCCCAGCCCATATTGCTGTTTTATTGCCTGTTTCTGTATTTTGAAGAAAAGGAATATCATATGGAGTCAAAACGGAACGAAATCAACTGGAGAAGTTATTTTTGGAAGGAAAGCAACCTGATACACTTGGAGTGCACGTCAGGGGAGTCCCGGGCTGCCCATGAGGGTGGGGGCGCGCCCTACCCCCCTGGGCGCTCCCCCTGCCTCGTGAGCACCTCGGAGGTCCACCGACGTACCCCTTGCACCCATATATACCTACGTACCCTAAAACTTCCAGAACAGAACCTAGATCGGGAGTTCCGCCATCGCAAGCCTCTGTAGCCACCAAATACCAATCGGGGCCCTGTTTCGGCACCCTGCCGGAGGGGAATCCCATCACCGGAGGCCATCTTCATCATGCCGGCGCTATCCATGACGAGGAGGGAGTAGTTCACCCTCGGGGCTGAGGGTATGTACCGGTAGCTATGTGTTTGATCTCTCTCTCTCTCTCTCTCTCTCTCTCTCTCTCTCTCGTGTTCTCTCTCGTGTTCCTCTATGGCACGATCTTGATGTATCCCGAGCTTTGCTATTGTAGTTGGATCTTATGATGTTTTTTCCCCTCTACTCTCTTGTGATGAATTGAGTTTCCCCTTTGTAGTTATCTTATCGGATTGAGTCTTTATGAGAACACTTGATGTATGACTTGCCGTGATTATCTGTGGTGACAATGGGATATCATGTGCCACTTGATGTATGTTTTGGTGATCAACTTGCGGGTTTCGTGACATTGGGAACCTATGCATAGGGGTTGGCACACGTTCTTGACTCTCTGGTAGTAGCTTTGGGGCACTCTTTGAAGTACTTTTATGTTGGTTGGATGAATCTGAGATTGTGTGATGCATATCGTATAATCATGCCCACGGATACTTGAGGTGACAATGGAGTATCTAGGTGACATTAGGGTTTTGGTTGATTTGTGTCTTAAGGTGTTATTCTAGTACGAACTCTTTTATAGATCGATCCAAAAGAATAACTTTGAGGTGGTTTCGTACCCTACCATAACTCTACGTTTGTTCTCTGCTATTAGTGTCTTTGGAGTGACTCTTTGTTGCATGTTGAGGGCTTGTTATATGATCTATCTATGTTATTATTGTTGAGAGAACTTGCGCTAGTGAAAGTATGAACCCTAGGCCTTGTTTCCTATCATTGCAATACCATTTGCACTCACTTTTATCGCTTGCTACCTTGCTGTTTTTATTATTTCAGATTACAAATATCTTTATCTACCATCCATATTGCACTTGTATCACCATCTCTTCGCCGAACTAGTGCACCTATACAATTTACCATTGTATTGGGTGTGTTGGGGACACAAGAGACTCTTTGTTATTTGGTTGCAGGGTTGCTTGAGAGAGACCATCTTCATCCTACGCCTCCTACGGATTGATAAACCTTAGGTCATCCACTTGAGGGAAATTTGCTACTGTCCTACAAACCTATGCACTTGCAGGCCCAACAACGTCTACAAGAAGAAGGTTGTGTACTAGACATCACACACCCCTATCACTAATATACAGTACTAGGAGTAAGCTCTTTCTTCAACTGCAAGGGTCCGATCCGAACTAGGGTAAAACTTTGCCTCATATTACCATCCAGCCTAACAGCCAGGGATATCCTACCGAATGATATGATGAAATCAAATCTGCCAACTACTATTATAGAGGTGTGTCGGGGGGGGCAATGTGTGCGAGAGAGGCCTAAAGATAATGTGTGCGTGGGAGACACGTAGGCACATATATGTGCGTATAGAGGGCTAGTAGAGACCGTGCATATGTATATATGCATGTGAGAGAAATAGTGTTTTCCAACTGAGATTAGTGAAAAGAGTGGTACATGGTAGGTAGAAAGAGAGAGAGAGAAACAGAGAGAGCATGTGCGTGAGACACCCCGACACCCTGAGAGAGATTGTGAGCATGTGTGAAAGAGAAATGCCGATGCATATAAAGTGTGTGCACTTATGCGTTAGATAGAGAGATATATAACGCGTTTGTGAGAACGGGGAGAGGCATAGTGCATCTACGTGTAAAAGGCGGTTCTACGCATTAAATGAAAATATAAATGGCATTATTATACTTGGATGAGATCATGAATTTTGCAAATTTGCGTATGGACGAAAATCGGTCTATCAGACACCCATACTCTATTGAATTCTAGCATGTGCATGTGTTTATTTCATATTATCGATCCATAGAGTGAGAGAGGTTTGAAATACAGGCAATGGATGCTTTTGCAATTCATATATAAACATTAATTAGTGCACTCCATGTTGTTAGTGTGAAGCACTTTATACATTTGTCACTTGCATGGATACATTCCAAATTGCTAGCTATGAAATAAAATACATGTCGAATTCAACATAAAGGGGGTTTCGAAGATTCGAATTCACAGGAAGTGCATTCATCTATTTGAACCAGAGATAATGGCATTTGTAAATCAGATTTGTGAAGGGGGCATCAATCTTTGTTGTGAGTTTGAACATGCTATATATATTCATACGCATATCTAACTTTTTTTTGAAACCAAGGAGATTATACCTCGAACCATGCATGAATTGAGGTAAGTTGCATATTTTTTAATATATACTTGTGTACAATGTATATTAAAATGTACCCCCTCAATTCCAAAATAATCGTAGCTTTAGGATTTTCAAGAGTAAATATTTGTGAAGTTTGACAAATCCTGAAAGTTCAATTCAAGAGAACCGAAAACGTTAATGCTTCTGCTCCCAAATATTGAACGAAGCGCCAAATAGGCCTCTGGTCACCCGAAACCGCGCGAGACTAATGTTTTGGTGGTAGGAAATTACTGTCCTGCCTCTGGTTTGTAACTTCACCAATACGCCAGTCTCAACCGCCTCCGAGAAGCATTCATACGCCGTGGGCGCCTAAACACCCGTGCGCTCGGCCGAAATCTATCCCACCCACATTTGGGACACCTGACATGACTGTCCTACCCCCAACCCGCAATATGTCCGAAATTTTAGATGGGGGCAAAGTTTGTAACTTTCCCCAAATTTCAAACAAGCGCATCTCAAACCGAAATATTGTTCCCCCTTAGTTCCCCGCCACCCTCCGTTTCCCCATTCATCCTCCGTGGGCGCGAAAACACCCTCTCCACCAGCTGCGAAACCCCAGCCTCCTCCGTCCTCCACCCCATAGTGGCCAATCCACCGCCGCCCTCCTCCATCACGCCGGAGCCGGTACCCCGACGTCGTCGTCCAACGCAACCGCAACCGCAACGCTCTCAAGGACTTAGCACCTGAAGCCGAGGCAGAGCTGCCTCCACGACACCGACATCGACGTGCGCCATTCCAGAACCACTCCGACCACGCCGTCCTGTGCCTCACTGCTGCGGCTCCACTGTCGCAACCGTCCACCGCACCGGAGCTGTTCCCGCTACGCTGTCGTTCGCCGCCTCGGATCTGCTTCCCCGCCGCCAACAGACAGCCACCGCACCACACTGAACAACTTGGCCATGGGTTCGTCTAAGGCTGCACCGTCCTCCACAACTTCTGGTTTTCGGTGAACAACAAGATCGTCGAAAAAACAGAAGGAGGACACAGCACTGCCAGCAGAAAGAGGTACTCCTCTTCCCTTATTCGTGCAAATCTTACGTCTCCGCTCACACCGTATTCATCCCACGAAAGAAACTAGTTGACCGCTAATTATTGCATCTTCTTCGTGATACTAAATGCACAAGGTTTCCTCCGTTTTATTATTTCACCTTTGCTAGAGGTCAGTAGCCCGCCTGGATTTCAATTCAAGGTCAGTCGAACCGCAATTAAAAGAAGCAGCACCCGCTTAGGCGCGCGGAGCACCTAGTCCGCCTGTTCCCCAGGGAAGCGGCGCATCAGTGTCTATCATAGGGGTGTGGGGGCGCAGGAGCTGCTTGCGCCCGATCTGGAGGTCGGTGGGGCTTGAATGGATGGCCGAGGTGGTGGTGCCAAGCACGGCGGTGTGGTGAGGTCAAGGGGAGGGTGCAGGCAGGGGAGGAATACTGGGCCGGTGGTCGCTGGCGTTTCGAGGAAGATCGTTAACACTGACTGGCTGGAGGTAGATGTAGGCGATCTGCCTGTTCTTTGTACATCGGACGGTGCAGAAAAAATGGACTGACCTATTTGCTTTCAGTCGACTGTTATTTTCATAGAATCCTGTAGTAATTGAGTGTGACATGCATGTTGTAGAGCTATCATATGTCTCCCGTCATTTATTTCTCACTGACCTGCTATCTGCTACCTTTACAATGTACTAATTATGCACACACTTCACCCATACTCACACTATTGTTTTTTATGCATGGGTATTTCAGACTCTGACGCACTGTTGATGAATGTAGAAAAGAAAAGATAGAAGTCGCTCCAGTGTAATTCGAAGATAAGCACTAAGCGTTTCAGCGCTCTAATGGGTGCAGTGTCAGCAGTTGGAGACAGTAAACGTAGCTCTGCAGTTGATGATCTCAATTTCCACACACAACCATCCCAGGTGCTTGCTTTAACTTCGCGCTGTCAAATGTGGTTGCATGTTGCATATGGTGTCTAGCTTGTATTGCTTCCAATTTGGTTAAATTGCATCTGCTTACTTTACACATTATACCTTTGATAATGACATGCCTTCCTGTTTTTGATACATACTATATATGTCTATTAACCATGTTTGTACATCAAACTAATGATCTTTTGTATCCCTCGTCAATCACTTATGATGAGACAGTCACCCGGGTGGGTTGCTGTGAGACGCCCTACTCGTTTAAAGAGTGGAGTGTCATCCTCCCCACATGATTCTCAACAAACAGCAAGGCTAAATGAAGATAGTCAACATAGCTCTCTAGTTGATCACCGCAATTCCCCCAAACCACCATTGCAGGTGTTTGCTCTTACTTGGCAGTGTGATATGTGGTTGCATGTTGCATATGGTGTCTACCTTGTAATGCTTCTAAATAGGGTAAATTGCATCTGCTTAGTTAACACATTATACCTGTGAATATGACATGCCTTCCTGTTTTTGGTACATACTACGTCTTTCTATCAACCATGTTCTTACATCAAACTACTTTTCTTGTGTATCCCTCATCAATGCTCCTAATTTGTTAAATTACATCTCCTTAGCTTACACATTATACATGTGAATATGACACGCCTTCCTGTTTTTGGTACATACTACATCTGCCTATCACACCATGTTCTTACATCAAACTACTGTTCTTGTGTATCCTGCGTCTATCGCTTATGATGAGACAGTCATGCACGTGGGTTAATATGAGACGCAATACTCTTATAAAGAATGCAATTTCATCCTCTCCACATGATTCTCAAGAAACAGCAAGCCTAAATAAAGATATTGAACGTTGCTCTGTACCTGAAGACAGCACTTCCCCTACACCACCATCACAGGTGCTTGCTCCAACTTCGCAATGTGATATGTGGTTGCATATTGCATACGGTGTCTAGCTTGTAACGCTTCTAATTAGGGTAAATTGCATTCTGCTTAGTCTACACACTATACTTGTGAATATGACATGCCTTCCTATTTTTGGTACACACTACATCTATGTGTTAACCTTGTTCTTACATGAAACTACCTCTCTTTTGTATCCTGCATCAATCACTTACGATGAGTCACCTTTATTCGTTGCATATTGCATATTATTTCTAGCCTGTTGCCATGTATTGCTTCTAATTTGGTCAAATACATTTGTTAGGGCACCCTTTTAATTTGGCAGAGTGATATTGGTTTCATCTTTCATATGGTTTCTAGCTTGCATCGATTCTAACAAGTTCAAGCACCTTGTGCTTAGTTTACACTTTATACATCATACATGTCAATATGTCACGCCGTTCTGTTTTTCATACATATTCCATCCTCCTATCATGCGGCGGCCTTACATGAAAGTAGTGTTCGTCAGTATCATGCATCAATAAGTTCTAAAGAGCAAATTTTATTCCTTTTTCTTGTGGGTTTGACTTGACAAGTAAAAATCAAGAAAGAGGAAGGAAAAGAGTAAGGAAGGCGATGATGGTGGTCCTCTGCAGCAACATAAACGGAGCATTTGTACCAATTCTCCTTGTACTGATAGTGCATTACATGGTCCAAGTCTCCGCTCCCCTACTCCACCATCCAAGGTGCTTGCTCTAACTTGGCAGTGTGATATCTGGTTGCATGTTGCATATGGTGTCTAGCTCGTATTGCTCCTAATTAGTGTAAATTGCATCTGCTTAGCTTACACATGATACATGTGAATATGACACGCTTTTCTGTTTTTGGTACATACTATATATGTCTATCGCACCATGTTCTTACATGAAACTACTCTTCTTGTGTATCCTGCATCAGTCACTTATGATGGGACACCTCTAAGTTGGCAGTGTGATATTGGTTTGCGTCTTGAATATGATTTGTAGCATGTATTGCTTCTAGTTTGATGAACGCCACCTATGACAAGACAGTTTTAACTTGGCAGAGTGATATTGATTGCACCTTCCATATGGTGTCTTGCAGTGTTTCTAATTTGTTGAAGTGCCTTCTGCTTAGTTACCACATCATAGGTGTGAATATGTCAAGCCGTCCATTTTTTCGTACATATTCCATCCTCGTATCATGACTTTGCCTTTCATCAGAGTAGTGTTCGTCAGTATCATGCATGAATGAGTTCTGAAGAGCGAATGATATTCCTTTTTCTTGTCGGTTTGACCTCACAAGGCATTGGATGATGGTGGTCCTTCTGAGCAATTGAAACGGAGATTCTCTACAGATTCTACTCCGCCATCCTCCCAACAAGATTCGCAAGACAACGCAAGGCTAGACAGTCAACGTAGCTGTGTAGATGATGAGCACATCTCCCCTACTCCACCATCACAGGTGCTTGCTCTAACTTGGCACTATTATATGTGGTTGCATGTTGAATTGCATCTGCTTACTTTACACATAATGCCTGTGAATATGACATGTGTTCCTGTTTCTACATCAGACTACTATTCTTGCATATCCCGCATCAGTCACTTATGATAAGGCACCTTTAAGTCGCCACTGTGATATTGGTTGTGTCTTGCGTATGATTTCTAGCATATACTGCTTCTAATTTGTTGAAACGCCATACAGTTTGAACTTGGCAGAGTGATATTGGTTGCATCTTTCATATGGTGTCTAGCTTGCAGTGCTTCTAATTTGTTGAAATGCCTTCTGCTTAGTTACCACATCATAGGTGTGAATATGTCACACCATCCTGTTTTTCATACATATTCCATCCTCGCATCATGTGTTTGCCTTTCATCCAAGTAGTGTTCGTCAGTATCATGCATGAATGAGTTCTGAAGAACGAATTTTATTCCTTTTTCTTATCAGTTTGACTTCACAATGCAAAATCATTACAGCTGAAGGAAATTAGTCCGGGAGTGGATGATGGTGGTCCTTCGGAGCAACTCAAACAGGGGGTCTCTAAAGATTCTACTCGTGCTTGCTCTAACTTGACACTATTATATGTGGTTGCATGTTGCGTATGATGTCTAGCTTGTATTGCTTCTAACTTGAATTGCATCTGCTTACTTTACACATAATGCCTGTGAATATGACACGTGTTCCTTTTTCTAGAACATACGTGTACATGATGAGCACATCTCCCCTACTCCACCATCACAGGTGCTTGCTCTTACTTGGAACTGTTATACATGGTTGTGTTTTCCATATGATGTCTACTTTGTATTGCTTCTGATTATGTAGAATTGCATCTGCGTAGCTTACAACTTATACTTGCAACGATCACTTACCCATAAGATACATTTAACTTGGGACTGTGATGTAGGTTGCATCTTGCATTGTCTTCTAGCTTCTACTGCTTCTAATTTCTTGAAATGGCACTTACGACGAGACACTTTTTACCTAATAGAGTGATATTGGGGTCATGTTCATATGGTGCCTAGCTTTCATTTCTTCTAATTTTGTTGAAATGCCTTCCGCTTACTGTTTTTTCATACATATTCCATCCTCCTATCGTACGTGTGAATATGAAACGCTGTCTTTTTTGTATATATTCCATCCTCCTATCATGCGCTTGCCTTACATCAAAGTAGCGTTCGTCTGTATCATGCATCAACCAGTTATGCAGAGCTAATTTTATTCATCTTCTTGTGGTTTTGACTTCATAAGGCAATATAAGAAAATAGGAAGGAAAAGAGTAAGTTAGGGATGTTGGTGGTACTCCGCACCGACGCAAACCGAGACTCTCTAGATTTGC
The DNA here is from genome assembly GCF_002162155.2 of Triticum dicoccoides. Classification (NCBI taxonomy): domain Eukaryota; kingdom Viridiplantae; phylum Streptophyta; class Magnoliopsida; order Poales; family Poaceae; genus Triticum; species Triticum dicoccoides. The sequence goes on along the minus strand of NC_041389.1, from coordinate 681,117,558 downwards.
CACTGCTACTACTAATGAAGTTGAAGTCCCAAGTCTACATGATGAGTTCATCTCCCGCACTCCACCATCGTAGGTGCTTGCTCTAAGCTGACACTGTGATAATTGGTTTCATGTTGCATATGTTGTCTAGCCTGTATTTCTTCTATTTTGATTAAATTGCACCTGCTGAGTTTATACGTTATACATGTGCATATGGCATGGCTTTCTGTGTCTAGAATACACTGCATCTGTCTATCATACCATGTTCTTACATCAAAGTACTGCTGTTGTGTATCCCGCATCAGTAACTCATGATTGGACGCTTTTAACATGGCAGTTTGATAGTGGTTGCATCTTGCATTGATTTCTATGTTGTACTGCTTCTAGTTTTTCGAATTGCCACTTATGACAAGACACTTTTAACTTGGCAGAGTAATATTGGTTGCATTTTTCATATGGTGTCTAGCTTGCATTACTTCTATTTTCTTGAAAATCCTTCTGCTTAGTTTGCACATTGTAGCTGGGAATATGTCATGCCGTCCTGTTTTTCTTACATATTCCATCCTCATACTGTTGTCTTACATAAGTATTGCTTGTCTGTATCATGCATCAATGAGTTCTGAAGAGTGATTTTATTCTTTTGTGTTGTGGGTACAGCTTGACATGGCAAAGTCAAAAAAGAGCAAGGAAAATAATATAGTAGGGAGTGTTGTTACTCGTCGGGTGAAACGGAAAAGGTTCTGCCGTCGAGATTCTGCTGGTACTTATAGTGCAGTAGAAGGTCCAAGTCCACCGGCTAAATCTACAAACACAATATCACCTGCTCCACCAGCTGCAGCATCCGCTTCAACTGTACCAGCATCTCAACCAGTTACTCGTTCGTTTGCTCCGGAACTGGCCAGTTCCCAAGCTGCCTTCACACCTAACACTACTTCCGAAGCACTGCTGACACAACAGGACTTGGCAAGATCAGATGAACCTCATGAGCATCAACACCAAGACGGTACCTGACCGAGTCAAGTTGCAGTTGCATGCTCCTTTATATGTACTCTCACAGTTTGATGTACACTAACACTTTCCATATTCGTTGTTGAACTAGCACCATGGCGCAAGCGGAAACAGACATCAGGGATAATGCTTGACAGATTAACAAAATCTAAAGGAGGAAGAATGGAGATCCGTTTTGAGGCAGGTTTAAAAAGGCCACATGATGCTACAGAGTCAGCCAAGTTAGTATCAGAGGCAGCCGTTGCCGTTAGGTGTCATGCGCGTATCCTCCCAACGTGGATCCAGTACAGGAATGAGAAAGACAATACCCAGTTTAACACCTTCCTTGACCATTTATCCGTAAGTAATGTTATTAATCGCAATTAGTAATATTGTCTTGCTCTGTCCCATTCTTTCTAGCTTCCTCCTAATAAGACTCACATTCTTTTCTCAACAGATGAGGTTCAAGTTGGATCTGAAAGATGGTGCAACTAAACAAGCATGCACTCATGTTTTTCAGTCTGCTCTGCGACAGTATCGGTACCACCTTAGAAAATCTCACTTTGAAGGCAAGGCTAACAATGAAATCGCCCAAACATCTCCAGTGGAATATATTACAGATGAAGATTGGACAACCCTAGTTAAACACTGGTTTGATCCAAAGTATCAGGTAGGCTATATGTATTTGATCAGACCACATATTGAACTTGTATTTATGTATGTGCCTTACAAGTGTATCTTCTTCTAGGCTAACTGTTTGAAGAACAAAACCAACCGTTCTAAAGTGAAATTCCAACACACAATAGGATCTCGTAGCTATATTGCACACTGTGAGGCTCTTGTAAATAGCTGCTACTTCCTTCTTATTTTGTGCCATATTATCGTATCTATATTGACTTGTTCCAAATACAGAGGAAAGCCCGTGCGGACCAAAAAGAACCTGAACCGAATGCAATGCAAATCTTCAAGGATTGCCACACCAGCAAGATGAAGGGCATGAGCACACCAGCTCAAGCCGTTGTTGTAAGTCCTTACTCCTCCTGCCTTGAACTGATTCGTACTGTGATGTTTTCATTTAACTACTTGGTTTGTAGCCAATGTCGGTTACTCTGTTCACTTTTGTACACAATTGTCTTAACGTATCATTTCACCTTACACGGTTTAAAAGAGATGAAGGATATTCTTTTGGTCTTGATTTGTAATCTAGTTGTTATGTTCATGTGCGCACACAATGATAAAATAGCCTGTTCGACTTATATCTGTTTTCCCATGATATGAATGATGTCATACTATGTTCATCCAACTTTAAACCATGTCTCTTTATCCTTAGATGTCAATGAATGTGAGGAAATAGACAATACAGTAGGCATGCTACATGGACATATGTTCTGAAAGTGCTTTTATTATGTAGTTGGCACTACAATACATGCTAATGTATTATAGTAGTTCACCAAAATAAGTTATGTATAAACGTTTAACCTACTTTGTTTATTTTTGTCTCATTAGTAACTTATCTGGTACACTAATCTACAAGTTCAAACTTTAAGGAAGCTATGGAACAAATGATTGAACAGCCACAACCACCTGAAGGTGACGAGGCTACTACAGGCACAATGTCATCTCTTGCTGCAGTGCGTCAGTATCTCTCCACTAACAGTGCAAAAAGCACCTTCCTGCGTAATTCTGGGTTGGTTGTCAAGGTAACCTCGTCCAAATCGCCTACTGAATAAAATCTTCCTGCTAGACAGAGTGATATATGTTGGGGATATAACTGCTGAGTATAAAACCGCCCAGGAGGGGCCGGTTCACCCTCAACTATACTGAAGCCCACGAAGGATCAGAAGATGGCGCTTTACTATAGAGCTTAGAGTCCCGGAGCCCAGAGGCGGATTAGGGCCCGTAGTGGTAAACCGCCATAGTCATGTAACTTGTGTTGTAAGATAAGGAAAGGAGAGACCGAGCCGAACACTTGTATGAGTCTGCTTCGGGACTCTATAGACCGACCAAGCATCGATCCATGTATATAAAGGGATGACCCGGCGGCGGTTCAGGGAAACACAACTCGAGAACCAGGCATAGCTTTTTTAGCTCCCTTGTTCGCGAGACCGCAATAATCCCATCACAACTAGACGTAGGCCTTTACCTTCATCGAAGGGGCCAAACTAGTATAAAATCCCTCGTTTCCTTAGTCCGGTTTAACCCCTTAAGCTAACCCATCGCGATGGCTCCATGACTAAGTCCTTACACGAGGACATCTGACGTGATATTTCCACGACAGTTGGTGCCCACCGTGGGGGTATCGCACGACGGTTTCGAGTTCTTGAAGGGCAGCTTTGAAGGACTCAAAGGATACGTGGCGGGCCGGATGACCAAGAGTCATCGCGGCAAGCTCTACATCGACGATGCAGGCTGGGGCCCCGAGGCCGGCTCAATCGAGTATGGGTACCGGGTCCCCTTTGGCGGAATTCACGTCTTCATCGGAAGATCAGCGAACCGGGCCCTGAGCCGGACATCTGCACCGACCTCGCTGAAACGGCTCAGCGTGCAAGCCCCGCCCGGATTCAGCCTCCCATGAAGCATGCGTTCATAGGATGTGTCCACGAGATCGGATCTGAACCGGCGTCTGAGGGTGACACGGTCGATTATTCCGACGGCGAATCATCTGGTGAAACTGAATCCTTATACCAAGTTCAGGATGGCGTGTTTGAAGGGTTTTCCAATGGCAACAGTATTCCGGAATTCCTTGAAATGCCAAACCACGCCGGAATCTTCATGGCTGGAACACAGCTGACCTTGCAAAACTCTACTGCGGTGGCATCTGGACCAGTAGCAGGGGCAGGAGGCTTCGTGCGCCAGCCGGCTCAAGTTCTTTCCGGTTTGATGGATGCCTGGGCGGCCTTGTTAACCACAGCAGTTACACCAGCAACACAGGATCAGCACAATGCGGACATTGCTAGTCTGAAGGATCAGATAATGCAAGCCAAAGCGGACTTAGCAGCTGAGGAAACCAGGATGGCTGAAGAGCGGGCCGCTTTAGATGCTCAGGCACAGAGGATTCAAGCCAAGAGTCATCAACTTTCTATGGATCAGAACGCTTCAAATCAAGTATTCCGGAGGAGACATCAATCTCGCCTACCGTCGAATTACAATGCGATGAATCTCTTTGGAACACCGAGAGAAGGAACTAGTAATCCGCCAGCCGTAAACCGGAATACCGATCCAAGAACTGGGGCGCCGGATCAACCTCAGGTGATGGGTCCGCCTCAGTGTATGGACAACCCTCCGCGGTATACCACACCGCCGCCGGGTCACTTCTCTACCCCATTGGACAATATTATAGCGGCAGCATCCCGATTGACCACTATTCTGATTGAAGGTGAATCGCCGGCAGCGGTTGAGACTCGGCGGGCACGGGATCTTCTTCAAACAGCTTTGACACAGCAGCAAGCTTATTCATATAGCCGAGACAGGGTTCACTTAACCCCGCGACCGAGTAAAAGCTATAGCAGGCATATAGATGAACCGGAGGTGTCTAGCAGTGTGCGGCGCCGCATTGTCCCTCAGGGGCCTAATCCGGCGCATGGTGATATGAACGCTCAGGACGTGGTGGATAATGGCAGAGCGTGAAGGGAGGCCGCTTTGGCAGCACAACATATGGGTCGATATCAACCCGCCCCGGTTCAGCCAGCAGCGTCAGTAGATCGAGGCGTCGGAGTTGCTTTCAGTTCGTGGGGAGTGCCGTGCCTTATTCCGGCTCTCTATAATGTGTGCTTGACTAAGGAGTTTAAGGGTCCACGTAAGGTGCCGAATTACACCGCTGATCAGCCACTCGAGGCGTGGGTGGAAAGTTATGAGATGGCAATGGAGATGTTGGACGTTGATGAAGCGGCTTGTGCAAAGTACTTCATGATGATGTTGGAGGGAACAGCCCGCACTTGGTTGAAAAACATACCGCTTAATTCCATCGAGTCATGGGACCAGTTGAAGGCCCGGTTTATAGCCAATTTCAAGGACACATGTAAGCAGCCTATGTCCATTGTGGATCTCGATGCCTCTGTGCAAGGGGAGAACGAGTCAACAACTCATTGGATGCGCTGGGTTTCAGAAGTCTTGCATTCATCGGACCGTATTAATGCTGGCTCGGCAATCATCACCTTGGAGAGTAATTGCCGGTTTAAGTCACTGAAGATGAAGTTGGGACGACTCAAGCGTCACTACAATGACATGGGCACCCTTATGGCCGCCTTGGTCAAGTATGCTGATTCTGATAATACCAAGGATCTCGATTCTGATGAGGAGAAACCGGAGAAGGGAAAGAAGAACAGCGGTGCAAAGGGACAGCAGCACAACCAAGGAGGCCATGGAAATAACGGTAAGCGTAAAGTGGATTCAGATTTTGTAGCTAATGCTAATGTGCAGCGTCGTAAGGGTGAACCGCCCCAGCGCGGCGGCGGAATGAATCTGGAACATTTGTTGAATCAACCCTGCCCAAAGCATGGGACCAAGGAGGCTCCTGCAATGCATCTCTGGAAAGATTGTAACATTATGAAGGAGTTCAAAAACTCTGTTCTTTTCCGGTATGATCAGGGTCCATCAGGTGGTTCGGGTCCAGGTTTTCATGGTGGCGGTGTTTCAAACTCTGGATTTCAGAATAATCAGAGCAACCAGAACAACCAAGGTGGTAATAACCAGCAGAGTAATCAGGGAAATCAACAGCAGTCGGGTTATCAGAGTCACCCAAAGCAATTGAATGGTGGGCAGTATCATGTGTTCACCACTAGTTTGTGCAAGCGTGATTAGAAGCTTCACAAGAGGGCTGTTAATGCTATTGAACCCGCGGTACCACGTTATTAGCGGTGGTCTGAGAGACCTATCGTGTGGAGCAGAGAGGATCGTCCGCCCCGGGTTGACAATCAGGGTCACCTGGCGTTGGTGGTGGCACCTCAGGTGGGAGGTTATAACTTCACCAAGGTACTCATGGATGGAGGGAGCAGTATCAACATTCTGTATTATGAAACCTTCTGTCACATGGGGTTAACATACAAGAGTCTTAAACCATCCAATACTGTTTTTCATGGTGTCGTACCAGGTAAATTGGCATATCCTGCTGGTAAGATCGATTTGGAAGTTGTGTTTGGTAATGAACATGATTCCCGGTCTGAGACATTGACCTTTGAAGTGGTGAGGATCCAGAGCCCGTACCATGCACTGTTTGGGCGACCGGCTTACGCAAATTTCATGGCGAGGCCCTGTTATATTTACTTACAACTCAAGATGTCGGGTCATAAAGGGACCATTACGGTTCACGGGAGTCGTAAAATCGCTTTGGATTGCGAGGAAGGTGATGCGGCCTATGCTGAGTCCGTTTGTGCTATAGAGGAGCTGAAGTTTTATAAGGAAAATGTTGATCCAGCAGACATGACCCCTCTGAAGAAGCCTACCACTGAGCATGACCCGACCATGCATTTCAAACCGGCTGATGAGACTAAACTTGTTGACTTTGTTCCTGGCGATTCATCTAAGCAGTTTAGCATCAGCACCAATCGGGATCCGAAATAGGAAAGCATGCTCATCGAGTTCATCCGTGAGAACCGGGACATTTTTGCATGGAAACCTTCTGACATGCCAGGTGTACGGAGGGAACTCGCTGAGCACACTCTCAATATTGATCCCAAGTTTAAACCGGTCAAGCAATTTCTTCGTCGCTTTAACGAGGAGAGGCGCAAGGCAATTGGTGAAGAGGTAGCCCGACTCTTGGCTGCTGGGTTTATCGTTGAAGTATTCCACCCAGAGTGGTTGGCTAATCCAGTGCTTGTTCTTAAGAAAAACGACACTTGGCGCATGTGTGTGGATTACACAGATTTGAACAAAGCTTGTCCGGCCGATCCTTTTGCTCTCCCGCGTATTGATCAGATCATTGATGCAACGCTGGGTTGTGAGCGTTTGAGTTTGTTGGATGCTTATTTAGGCTATCATCAAATCGAAATGGCAGTTAAGGACCAGGAGAAGACCGCCTTCATCACTCCCTTTGGAGCCTTCTGCTATGTTTCTATGCCCTTTGGGCTCAAGAGTGCCCAGGCAACTTATCAGCGTTGTGTGCAGAATTGTCTTCATACTCAGATTGGGTGCAATGTTCATGCCTATGTTGATGACATTGTGGTAAAATCTAGGAAGAAGGAGACACTGATAGATGATCTCAAGGAGACCTTTGACAATTTGCGAGTTTAAAAGATGATGCTCAATCTGGACAAGTGTGTCTTTGGGGTTCCGGCCGGCAAGCTTCTAGGCTTTCTGGTGTCCAACAGAGGCATTGAGGCTAACCCGGAAAAGATTAAAGCAATTACATCTTTGGCAAAACCGGCGTGCATCAATGATGTTCAGCGTCTAGCAGGGTGGATTGCATCCCTAAGCCGGTTTATCAGCCGTTTGGGAGAGAAGGCGATCCCTCCATATCAGATGCTGAAGAAAACAGATACCTTTGTCTGGAGTGATGCGGCTAATACGGTGTTTGAAGACTTGAAGCGACAGTTGGTTGAACCGCCGGTCCTTGCTGCTCCGGTTGACAGGGAGCCCTTGTTGTTGTATGTGGCTGCTAATGCCCGTGCTGTCAGTGTGGCCATTGTGGTTGAGCGCAAGGAGGCTGGTAAGGAGTACCCGGTTCAACAGACGGTTTACTATATTAGTGAGGTACTTATCAAGTGAAAGCAGCGATATCGGCATTGGCAGAAGCTCGTATATGGGGTTTTTATGGCAAGTCGGAAGCTCAAGCAATATTTCCATGGCCATCCCATTACGGTTGTTAGTTCAGCTCCGTTGGGTGATATAATTCAGAACAGGGAGGCAACTGGCCGGGTTGCAAAATGGGCAAATGAACTTGGTCCACATGGTTTGAAGTACGTACCTTGAACAACCATAAAATCTCAAGCACTTGTGGATTTCATAATTGATTGGACCGAGTTACAAGCAACAGAGGACAAACCGGACAGTACATTAGAAGGTTATGTCCTCCGTTTAATGTTCCCCTGTACTAACAATGCAGCTGAGTACGAGGCTCCGAGTGGCCAAGGAGATGAACTTAAGCCAGTGATGTCTACTACACAACCTTCTTCTTGTAGACGTTGTTGGGCCTGCAAGTGCACAGGTTTGTAGGACAGTAGCAAATTTCTCTCAAGTGGATGACCTAAGGTTTATCAATCCATAGGAGGCGTAGGATGAAGATGGTCTCTCTCAAACAACCCTGCAAACAAATAACAAAGAGTCTCTTGTGTCCCCAACACACCCAATACAACGGTAAATTGTATAGGTGCACTAGTTCGGCGAAGAGATGGTGATACAAGTGCAAAATAGATAGTAGATATAGGTTTTTGTAATCTGAAATAATAAAAACAGCAAGGTAGCGAGCGGTAAAAGTGAGTGTAAACGGTATTGCAATGGTAGGAAACAAGGCCTAGGCTTCATACTTTCACTAGTGCAAGTTCTTTCAACAATAATAACATAGATAGATCATATAACAAGCCCTCAACATGCAACAAAGAGTCACTCCAAAGACACTAATAGCGGAGTACAAACGTAGAGATTATGGTTGGGTACGAAACCACCACAAAGTTATTCTTTCGGATCGATCTATAAAAGAGTTCGTACTAGAATAACACCTAAAGACACAAATCAACCAAAACCCTAATGTCACCTAGATACTCCATTATCACCTCAAGTATCTGTGGGCATGATTATACGATATGCATCACACAATCTCAGATTCATCCAACCAACATAAAAGTACTTCAAAGAGTGCCCCAAAGCTACTACCGGAGAGTCAAGAACGTGTTCCAACCCCTATGCATAGGTTCCCAAGTGTCACGAAACCCGCAAGTTGATCACCACAATATACATCAAGTGGATCAATAGAATAACCCATTGTCACCATGGTTATCCCATGCAAGACATACATCAAGTGTTCATAAAGACTCAAAGCGATAAAATAACTTCAAAGGGGAAACTCAATTCATCACAAGAGAGTAGAGGGGGAGAAACATCATAAGATCCAACTACTATAGCAAAGCTCGGGATACATCAAGATCGTGCCATAGAGGGGACACGAGGGAGAACGCGAGAGAGAGAGATCAAACACATAGCTACTGGTACATACCCTCAGCCCCGAGGGTGAACTGCTCCCTCCTCATCATGGATAGCACCGGGATGATAAAGATGGCCTCCGGTGATGGGATCCCCCTCCGGCAGGGTGCCGGAATAGGGTCCCGATTGGTTTTTGGTGGCTACAGAGGCTTGCGGCGGCGAAACTCCCGATCTAGGTTCTGTTCTGGAAGTTTTAGGGTACAAGAGTATATATGGGTGCAGGGGGTACGTCGGAGGAGCTACGGAGGCCCCACGAGGCAGGGGGCGTGCCCAGGGGGAAGGGCGCGCCCCCCACCCTTGTGAGCACCTCCCGTATCTCCTGACGTGCACTCCAAGTCCATCGGGTGGCTTTCCTTCCAAAAATAACTTCTCCAGTTGATTTCGTTCCGTTTTGACTCTGTCTGATATTCCTTTTCCTCGAAACACTGAAATAGGCATAAAACAACAAATCTGGGCTGGGCCTCCGGTTAATAGGTTAGTCCAAAAAATAATACAAAAGTGTATAATAAAGCCCATAGTCATTCAAAACACATAGGAATATAGCATGAATGCTTCATAAATTATAGATACATTGGAGACGTATCGGCTGGGTACGATGCTTTGGAGACTCTGATCTGGTGGCTCAGCAAGTTTCTGGCACTTGGGATTCTAAGGATCCACTCATGGCGGCTTACAGATGTGAGGTGGATATTGTGGCGGGTTACTTCAAAGGGTATCAGGTTGAGCATATCGATCGGCGCAAAAACGAAGCAGCAGACACTTTAAGCCGGCTTGGATCTCAGCCTAAACCGGTACCTCCCAATACCTTTCTAGATATCTTGCATAACCGGTTTGTTAAGTTGCCTACAGAGGAGGATTTGGTTGTTCCTGATCCGGAGGCTCAATTAGTGGCCGCTTTGCACGCTGTGCTGGATTGGACGGTTCCATATCTGGCGTATATGAACCGGGGCGAGTTACCAGCTGATGAAGTCGTGGCTCAGCAGATAGTCCGGCGCTCCAAGTCCATGGTTATTCACAATGGCAAGTTACACCGCTGCCGCGTTTCAGGCGTATTTCAGTGTTGTGTTTCTCCGGAAGAAGGCCAAGAGATCCTACGGGAAATTCATGAGGGGGATTGTGGTCATCATGCCGGTTCAAAGTCTTTGGTTGCAAAAGCTTTTCGTCATGGGTTCTACTGGTTGAGAGCTCATGTTGATGCGGAGGATCTGGTAAAGTGATGTGATGCTTGTCAAAAGTTTTCACGCAGAGCACATGTTCCGGCTCAAGAATTAAGGAGGATTCCCATCACTTGGCCATTTGCCACTTGGGGGCTTGGCATGGTGGGACCCTTTAAACGCTCCAAGGATAAGAAGACCCACCTGCTGGTGGCGGTTGACAAGTTTACCAAGTGGGTTGAAGCGGAGCCTGTCAGCAAGTGTGATGCGGCTACGGTGGTTCAATTTCTCAAAAAGATTATCTTCCGCTTTGGTTTCCCATGCAACATCATCACGGATAATGGCACAAACCTCTCTAAAGGTGAGATGGAAGATTTTTGTCAAAGAGAACACATCCGGCTTGACTTAGCATCCGTGGTGCACCCCCAGACCAATGGTCAAGCAGAGAGAGCTAATCAAGAAATCTTGAAGGTTATTAAACCTCGGCTTATGGTTTCTTTAAAGCGGACGCCAGGTTGTTGGGTGGAAGAACTACCTTTTGTATTATGTAGTATCAACACCACTCCCAACAGATCGACGGATTACACGCCTTTCTTCATGGTGTATGGGGCAGAGGCGGTCCTGCCAAGCGATATTCGTCACGATTCGCCCTAGGTTGCTAATTATGTTGAAGCGGACAATGAGCAAGCCCGCCAGGAGGCGTTGGACCTGTTAGATGAAAAAAAAGATATGTCTTTAGCCCGTTTGGCGGTTTACCAGCAAGACATGCAGCGTTATCATAGCCGTCGGGTTAGTACAAGAACCTTTCAAGAAGGCGATTTGGTGCTCCGGCTCATCCAGGTTCAGACCGACATGCCCAAGTTATCCCCACCTTGGGAAGGACCCTTTGTGGTCAGCAAAAATCTGCACAACGGATCATACTACCTAATCGACGTTCGAGATAACACACGCACTTCTGAGGAGGAGACCCGGCGGCCATGGAACATAGCTCTCCTACGGCCTTACTACACTTGAGCCATAGGCTTTGCTTATGTACATATTTCTACAATGTATATATTATGATCAATGAAATAAACCAACATCCTTGCTACAAGCAGGGCCTCTGCTATTTTTTCTCAAATATCCTTTGAGTTGCATGGGGGCTTCAGCTGACAAAGCGGAGTATTACCTATTATACCGGCTATTATGCCACAATACAGCTTGGGAGCTTCACACCCGAAGTGCCAAAGAGAGTCTGGATGCTATGACAGCTCAAACATAGGCACTCAATGAGCATAGCTCATCATGTTTCTTGGGGGCTCCTTGTGTCAAATACCAAGGAGTTTGAACGGACCCTTGTAACTGGGTATCGACCCACGGCTTGGAACCTGGTATATTTACCTAAAACCCCTGGTTAACTTGCCTTCATCAAGTAAGCCACTCCTATCCAGGTAATCCTGGCATGACCCTCCGAACGTTTGATAGTTACTCTCATTGAGACCCTGAACTTGTCAAAGTTAAAACGGTGATTGGTTAGTTGGAGGCCCATCTTAAAAGGCTTTGTCAAATGGTTTAGCTCAGCGGCCTGGCAGCCCATGAAAAGCCTCGAATTTGGGCCTGGCAGCCCTTGAAAAGCCTCGATTACACGGTTTTATTTGCACTTGTCACTATTTTTCTATTGATGATTTTTGTGTTAAACCGGCATCTTCGATCTGGAATGGCTTTTCAGTCATCATATTAACCCGGTGTTTGTTAACCTAGCTTCGATCTCAACTAAAAGTTGACGAACATATTATTAAACCGGAGTTTATTAATCCGGCCTGGCTTTGACTACTTGTCGCCAGTTTTGATCATCTGGTGTTCATCGTAACCCGGCATGACTTCTTATACAACATCAGTACAAGGACAATTCTTTCTATGCAGACATAGGTATTGCATCTTATGATATATGAGCCAACATTGAAATTTTCATGATGGATCACATAAAGTATTTCTCACTGCACGATGGTAGCAGATCAAAGTGTTCTTGCTACCCTATTACAAGGCGCTTAAACAACCCAAAATATGGAATTGTCTTAAATCGGACAGTTTTGTGCAATATCAACTGGATTGTTGGATCAAGCATCATCGCCATGTTGATGTGAAGTAGATGGGTCATCTGGCATCGGTTCAACCTCCTCATCTCCATCCAGTGGTTGGAAGTCAGTGATGGTCCAGTCAATCTGGGTTAAGGCCTAAAAGACAGCCTCTTCACTTATAAGATCAGTCGGATCAACGTCAGGGGCGTAAGTGTGCTTACGGATTGGCGGAATAAGGTTTTGCACTTCTGGAATGACAGCCTCAACCCGTTTGTTGTCAGCATCATAGAAGGACCGGTGAACCGTCACGTTTGCTTCTTCTGCCAATTGACTCACCATAGGACGCGTCTCCCTTGTCACACGTTTGAGGGCGTCGTTATCAAACACTGCCCCATTTTCCTGTTCACTAGGAAAGCCCTTGGCAATATCGACCGGATCAAGGTCAGCTATCCATGCCTTGGCTCGGGTCAGTGGTAACAAAGCGCCAGCCCTGGCGGCGGATTGCTTCACTTCTTCTATCTGAGCTAGCGTCATAGATAACTTAGCCAGAGTGTCCTTGATCAGTGTTGGGGCTGCATTTTCATAAGAAGTTGCGCAGATAACCCGTTGGGCACCGGTATAGAACTGTTCAATCAGCGTATAAGCAACGTTGAGCTTCCTCCGCATATCAGAGCCCAGCTGGGCAATGCGGCCACCTAGAGCGGTTTAACGATTTCATATTAAACCGACAAAATTTCAAAGCGGAATATTCATAAAAGCATCGGCAAACGGTACTTACCAAATATTGCAGAAGTCATGGCATTGATTTGGCGCTTTAATCCAATAAGCTCTTCCAGCACCGGTTTAAGAGCCGATTCAGCGTCTTCCGCCCGCTTCAGCAATCCAGCCTTTTTGGTATCCCAGTTAGTCCGCTCAGATTTGAACCATTCTTTGAGCTGCTCCATGGTGATTAAGGCAGTTTTCAATTCATCCCTAGCCTTGGTGGTTTCTGCCTGTTGGGATTTCAAATTTTCTTAAAGATCGGCAATCTAGGAGACTTGTTGATTTATCTCACTCTGCAATAGTAAGAAGAGCATATCAATACCTTTTTGAAAGTCCCAAACATATAACCAGTTATACACTTGGCACTTGGGGGCTAATCAGGATTACTTTTTTCTACTGATTATTGAAGTCCCACGGATTAATACAAGTTTTAATCATGGCACTTGGGGGCTAATGTGTGTTTGATCAACAATACACAAGGAAAATCAACAAAGTACAGTCTGGAATATGCAAAGTCCCGGTTTGACTTTCTAAAGGCAAACCGGCCCTTGGGGGCTACAATGCAATGAAGGTACAGAGTAAAGGATCCAACGGTTTACCTCATAGCGCTCCTTCATCAAATTTACCAAACCGGCCTCATAGTCTTGGCTGGTGAAGAGACGGTTTAAGAAGCCGGAATGAAGGTCTTGAGAAGATAAGTCAGCGTAATCTGACAAATCAGTTTTGCTTTTCACCTTGTTCATAAATGCAAATTCATCCTTGGCGGTATGCTTGGATAAAGCAACTGGGTTGCCTAGAGTGGTATATGTTGTGCCAGTAATAACAATGTCATCATCCTTGGTGGGGCTTGATGGATTGACATTCCCCTTAGCAGGGCTTGGCGCTTTGGCAGCGGGGCTCGGCGTTTTGGCATCAGGGCTCGGCGGTTTGGGAACAGGTCTTGGCGGATCAACAGTTGGACTTGGAGGGGTGGCATCAGCAGTAGATGTATCAACCTGTGTCTCCGGTTCAGCTTCTAACGGATTGGCATCAGCACCTGGATTTTCCGGAGCAGAGTGGTCTATGGCAATCTCAGGATTTTCGCTCTCATTTCCTGGGGTCTTCTCCGGATCAACATCGTCAGTATGACCGCCGGTCTTGGCTTTTTTACTCAATCGGGCCTTGGCGCTACAACATCCAAAGTTAGAATATGATAAACCGACGCATGAAGAAACAACTTGAGAAAGTATACTTACTGAACGACGATCTTGAGGGGAGGCAACTGAGTGGTTGATGAACCGCCAGACGAGTTGGAAGATGCCTGATAATTCATATCAGACGGATTGAGTGGGCATCGGAAGAAACCCTTCAAAGGATAAAGCTTTTCAGGAGAATAAATCACCTCTGGACGCTGTTTCCGGGTTGGTGTATCTGGTAAACCGGACGAGGTGATTTGCTGACCACTGTTCCGGGTTGTGCGACCTTCTACAGCTTGCTGTGTCTTCAAAGAAAATTTTGGATCCAAATGAGCAAGAGGGTGAGATAGTTTTACTTTCCGAACTGTGCGGCGAACTCTTTGAACCGGGACAAGGTCAGAATCGGAAGAAATAGTGATTACCTCAACATTGTCTGCGTGGCTGGCCTCAGCCTCCTCCTGGGAACAATCATTGTCAATAAGATGTACGAATAAGGAACCAAGTAAGTCAAGTTTTACCTCTGCGTCTGATTCCTCATCTTCTGGCGGATCAGAAGACTCGGCGGTTTTCTTCTTGGAAACCTTCTTGATAACTTTGGTCTTTGCACGAACCCTTCCCGGTTTAGTTCGTTTCCAGAAGGAGATGTTGAACTGTAACATTAAGGCAAAGAAATGTTAGCGCACAGTTAAAGCGGAGGCGAATCAGTAAATATTAAGATAAACTTTACCGCTGGTGGAGGATTGGAGATGCAAAAAGGTGCCAATCCAGTTTGACTGCATGCAGAGATTGTTTCATCAAGCATCATCTTTGTAGATTCAGTAACTTCAAGGTCCGTCATTACTACTTCATGATAGTGTTGAGGGTCTTTGATGTTGCTAGTGTATTCATGCATCAATCCGAGGTGGCGGCTTAAAGGCAAAATACCCCAAGATACCCAGCAGCGGACGAGATCAATGCCAGTTAAGCCGTTGGCCATGAGGGCCCGAACCTTGGCGATTTGAGGAGAAAAATTTCTTTGCTCTGCGGCGGATAAGCGTGAAGGTAATGGGTGGTTGTTGCTAAGCCAGTGAGGGCGATAACCCGACAAGGGATTTTCTCCATCAGGGGTAGTGTTCCGGCAATAAAACCAAGTTTGGTTCCAATCTTTCGGATGGCTATGATGTTTGGCATGAGGGAAGTCAACTTCTTTCCTCTTCTGAATTGAAACACCACCAAGTTCTATGTTGGGACCATCAGAGAACTCTGTACGGTAGTTTAAGTGAAAAAAATCTTGGAACAACTCCACAGATGGCTCTTCTTGAAGATAGACTTCGCAGAATACTTGAAAGTTGCATATATTGGACATGGAGTTTGGTCCAATATCTTGCGGATGGAGCTGGAAGCTTGCAAGGACATCCCGAAAAAAATTGATCCGGGCGGGCTGAATCCCCTGTCTAAGTGTTGCATAAAAACAATCACTTCTCCATCTTGAGGTTCAGGAGGGCATTCAGAATCCGGAACACGCCAATGAAGGACCCTTTTGGAGGCTAAAGCGCCAGTGGTAACATATCCATTTATTTGTGTCTGAGTAATCTTAGACGGAACCCAATTGCAGGCAGAGAATTGTTTGGCCATTCTGGAAGAAAAACTGTGAAAGGAAAAATAAAAGTCGGTTTACGATTTACGGTTTATGCATATTATTTAGTGTCAAACCGGCAAATTACCATTCAAATTCAGTTTGGCGGTTTAAGAGAGGGCTAATGGTATATGGTGGATTGGTCATCAAAGGTAAACCGCCCGTAGGCAGAAGGGCCTGAGTTCAAAATCTCCTAAGTGTTGACAGAAACAGGTTTCACACATCGGCGGAATTAATTTGGATCTACCAAAGCTTCAGTAAGAAATATTTTCTGTGATCTATAAAGGCTTTAAACAAAGCAGAGAAGTTCGTGCGTTCTATCAGGGGATTCTGTACAAGAAGGAAGATCTACTAAGTGCTAAACTGGATGCGGAGTAACTACCGCACGAGATTTATGCTAACAGTTGAATCAAAGAAGCTATGTCAGAAGAGAGTACAAAAGAACTGATGAACAGATGCGGACATGGACGAACTTGAGAATCCTAATGAAGATCTAGGGTTACAGGGCATAAGTGTACCAGGGTCACTCGGCAGAAGAGGAGCACGACAGGGTCTCTGGAACAAACAGGTTGATGCAGCGGCTGGTGTCGGTGTAGATCCGAAGAGCGACTGCGGCGGCGGAGCTTCAGAGCTGGGGCGTCGCGAGGAAAAAGAAGTACGGAAGGGTAAGAAAAGAAAGGGCCCTGGGGCTTATTTATAATAAGGCCGAGGATAAATGACTGGCGCGAGAATCGAGGAGCCCAAAGCGGCAAATTGCGTAGTTGTCGCCTCGATTTTCGGGATGACATTAAATGAAGGGAATCTTTTTATTCACTTTTTACAAAGATGACATCATGATGATCCATTGTTGTGTCCAAAGGATGATGTCACGGCGGTTTAACAAGATTCATAAAGGGAAGACATCATTGCGGTTTATGAGAAAGGAAGGAATATGTTTACACGATTTTTCTAAGTGTAGAAGATTGACATGAACAAGTTCAAATCAATCTGGGGCCTAATGTTGGGGATATAACTACTGAGTATAAACCGCCCAGGAGGGGCCGGTTCACCCTCAATTATACTGAAGCCCACGAAGGATCAGAAGATGGCGCTTTACTATAGAGCTTAGAGGCCCGGAGCCCAGAGGCGGATTAGGGCCCGTAGTGGTAAACCGCCATAGTCATGTAACTTGTGTTGTAAGATAAGGAAAGGAGAGACGCAGCCGAACACTTGTATGAGTCGGCCTCGGGACTCTGTAGACCGGCCGGGCGTCAATCCATGTATATAAGGGGACGACCCGGCGGCGGTTCAGGGACAAGAAACACAACTCGACAACCAGGCATAGCTTGTTTAGCTCCCTGGTTAGCGAGGCCCCAATAATCCCATCACAACTAGACGTAGGCCTTTACCTTCATCGAAGGGGCCGAACTAGTATAAAATCCCTTGTGTCCTTAGTCCAGTTTAACCCCTTAAGCTAACCCGTCGTGATGGCTCCACGACTAAGTCCTTACACGAGGACATCTGACGTGATATTTCCACGACAATATATCTGTGCTCCAGACACAAGTCCAATCCCTAATGGACGTTGTTTCGGAAACAAGAATAGTGGTTGAGAAATGTCGTCAAGATATGAATGGTTTTGAAACCAGACTATCAGACATTCGCTTCGTTGTTGAAGAGCAATGGCGGAAAAAAGGTGGAGATCGTGCTACTCCATCAAATTCTACAGCCTGAAACATTAGCACTCAGGTCAAATGATCTGTGCTTCTATACATCTGATGGTGCTTTTATCTGGAAGGACTGTAAACTTTATGCCAACAGCCTTTTGTTGTATGATTGGAATTTATTTTGTTGTGATACAACATTTATGATGCTGCCACAGGCTGCAGTAATTACGACGCTATTTTTGTATAGTGTAGGTTTATCTTAGTAATGTATTCGGCCAAAAGCTTCGTAGGAGCCCAACATTCGTCGGGCCCATTCTAATTGGGCTAAAAATGATTACGGGCCGAAATTGGCATGTAGCCCACTAAAAATATCTGGGCTTATAAATTAGCATAAGCTTTCAAATTTTTCTGGTAGGCCTCTGCCCATAGTGGGCCTTTAACAGGCCTAAACATAATTTGGGCCCTCAGTAAAAATAGGCCGTTTACAGGTGTAAATATCTCGAGCCCATAAAAAACATGGGCCTTTAATAGACCGAAAGTGAGATTGGGCCCTGATTGTGCCAAATAACCCACTGGACTTAGCAGGCCAAAATGGTGGCCCATTTACGATGCGGATATTTGACAGGCCGAAATTCGGACGGGCCATAAATGCGCCGACCTAATACACGGGCCTTTAACAGGCCGGAACTTCGGTCGGGCTAGATTATCGTCATTTTTATATGGGCCGTTAATGGGCCCGATACGACATTGGGCCACATATGGCCCATGGTTTACGTCCGGCGTTTACAGGCCGAAAATGACAATAGGCCGAAAGTGGCCCAAATCTATAGTGGGCCTCTAACAGGCCGAATGACAGACATGGCCGAATATGACCCAAATCCTTCATGGTCGTTTATAGGCCGAAAGTTTTGATGGCCTGTAAATGGGCACAAATGAAGCTGGACTTTAACATGCCGGAAATACACCGGGCCGTAATTCGGCCCAATTACTTAGCAGACTGTTAACGGGCCAGAAGTGACCATGGGCCACATTGATGACAAGTTTAGACTAGGCCGTTGACGGGCCGATTTGACAAAGAATGTTGGGCCTTTAGCTGGGCCGGCCCATTATGGTCTGCAGAATCTTGTGGGCCTTTAGCTGGGCCGGCCCATTGTGGTCCGCAAAATCTTGTGGGCCTTTAGCTGGGCCGGCCCATTATGGTCCGCTAAATTTTGTGGGCCTTTAGCTGGGTCGGCCCATTATGGTCCGCTAAATCTTATGGGCCTTCGTTTGGGCCGGCCCATTTAATCTTTTTGGGCCACTTTTGGGCCGGTCCACTTGTCAACATATCATAGGCCCATCTCGACCGTTCGATGAGTGACACATGTGCCAACACGGAGCTGACACGTGGACCCGTCAGCCAATGAGAATTTTACACGTGGAAAATCGGCATTGGTCGTGGCTGTTAACGGGTTATCGGATACAAAATCCGACCCGATAGCTTAACGGCGTTCCGTTATGGTGGATGCCACGTGTCGGTCACCCTTGACGAAAGCACTTCTGTGACGCGTGATTTATCGTCATGGAAGTGGACACTTCCATGATGATAATTTTGGTAATGTCATGGAACACTTCTACGACAGCACATGTATGACTATCTTGATTCTGTCATAAATTTGTCATGGATGTACATGCATGACAAAAAACGCGACCTATTGTGACAAACATGTATCATCACGGAAGTGTATTTTTTGTAGTGAGAGAATGCTGGGTGTTTAAACAGGCCGACAAGTTGAATGCTGAAAACAAGGAAAAGGGGCTGCATAGCGATGACGACGAGGAGCCCCGGCCGCCGAACATAGGAGGACAGAAGAAATTCCCTCCGCAGGTGAAAACAGTGAATATGATATACGCAACCCATATTCCCAAGTGGGAACGGAAGCGTGCACTAAGGGCTGTCTATGCGATGGAGCCAGTCGCCCCAAAGTTCAACCCATGGTCCTCTTGTCCGATCACTTTTGATCGCAGGGACCATCCTACCAGCATCCGTCATGGCGGTTCGGCTGCATTGGTCCTTGACCCCATCATCAATGGATTCCATCTCACACGAGTCCTCATGGACGGTGGCAGCAGCCTGAACCTGCTCTATCAGGATACAGTGCGCAAAATGGGCATCGACCCCTCAAGGATCAAGCCCACAAAAACCACCTTTAAGGGTGTCATACCAGGTGTGGAGGCATGTTGCACGGGCTCAATCACACTGGAAGTTGTCTTCGGATCTCCGGACAATTTCCGAATCGAGGAGCTAATCTTCGATATTGTCCCCTTCCGCAGTGGCTATCATGCGCTGCTCGGATGAACCACATTTTCCAGATTCAATGCGGCACCGCATTATGGATACCTCAAGCTTAAAATTCCAGGACCTCGCGGGGTTATAGCAGTTAATGGAAAAACAGAGCGCTTGCTCCGTGCGGAAGATCACACTGCGGCCCTCGCGGCAGAAGTACAAAACAGCCTTCTTAGGCAAACAACCAATTCGGCGATAAAAAACCCGGACACCGTCAAGCGAGTCCAGAGTACCTCGCAACAGGATTATCAGGCATGACCAAAGCTCGACTAGCAATTCGGCCTCCGCCCCAGCCTTAGTCAAGCGGCAAAATTTGTGTCGCGCGTACATAATTATGCACTTAAAATACCATGGGCATAGGCAGAGGCACGGCTATGACACGGTCCACAATGCGATTCGACCGCCCAGGACCCACACATCTTTACACCTTTTTTCTTTTAGGTCCCCATCTTTAGGAGGCTCTTCCGGTAAACCGACTATCGGACACATAGCGGGACGGACACACCAAGAATACAAGAAGCTGGGGCGCCCAAGGGAATCCTCAGGTGGTCTCTGATAACGATCGTTATACCTGTTTTACATACCCGCACATAGCTCGCTCCTGGTCAGGATGTGTCAAACAGTCCTATTTTGCTTATCGCACTACTTGTATTTGTATGCTTTGACGTATCATTTGAGTAACAAGGGGAAATAGTGTACAGCATCAGCTTTCTATTACATTTATTTACCCCTTTCCTTTATTGCTTATTTATTACACCCGTGCATTTTGGTATGCCTAGTTTGCCAGGGGCTTCAGTGTACCCCATAACATGGCAATAAATGTCCGAACACTTTTGACAGTGCGGCACCCCAAACTTATAGCATTATATGCATCAGCTCCGGATCATGTCTTGGGTCAATAGTTGGGTTTGCCCGGCTCCTATGTTTTGGTACCTTATGTTCTGCTATATCGGCTAAGGTAGCGCAGGGAGAACTACTACGATTGTGTCTCGGTTCTTCCGGACGAGCACCTCAGTAGAAAAATCCAAAAACTGACTATCATGGTAAGGCGAGAGCCGGTCGCTGTTCAAGAGGTCTGAAATCCTTAAAGATTTTTTCCGCTTCAGGCAAGGAATCGGCCTCGTACGATTTAGGCGTGTATAGCGCCCCGAGTCCGGCCTTCTGGATACTAGGGGCTTCGCCAAAATTTAAAATTGTAGACTTCTATGGCCAAGTGAGAGTAATAAAGCAGTATAGTCCAATTGCCTTGTTCGCGGCGCTAAACACCTCCTTAAAAGGACCAAAAATTTGGATAAAGAGTGTTTATACTTATCCCGAACACCCCAGTACTAGTTACATTGGGGCAGAAGCCGACGACTGGCCAACTCTCAAGATTTTATAAACGGCCGCATAGAAGGTAATATTTTAAATTAACAAGAGCCATATAGCGCACATGAACTGGTTTTCATATTACAGGATGATATGAGTACATTCATTCAAATATTACATCCTTAGCACATTCATCCACCACAAGGCGGGCACCCTAATGACATTGTCATAGTACTGTTCAGGGTGACGGTGCTCCTTGCCCTTCGGCGGCCCCTCTGTCACCAGCTTCTCGGCATCCATCTTCCCAAGTGCACTTTCGCACGGGCCAAGGCCATGCGTGCACCCTCAATGCAGATGGACCGCTTAATGACTTCAAGCCGCGGACAGGCATTTACCATCTACTTGACAAGGCCGAAGTAGCTGCTGGGCAGGGGCTCGCCAGGCCATAGCCGGACTATGAAGTCCTTCGTGGCCAGTTCGGCCGCCTTGTGAAGTTCGACCAGTTGCTTCAGCTGGTTGCTCAAGGGCATCGGATGTTCGGCCCCAATATACTGGGACCAAAACAGCTTATCCGTCGAGCTCCCTTCCTCAGCCCGGTAGAACTCTGTGGCATCAGAGAGCTGAGCGGCAGATCTGCGAATGCTCCTGGAGAGCTCTGAATTCGGGTAAGTAAAAGGAAAGTCTCCTTCACATGCTTGCTTTGCATAATGAAAGCCTTACCCGCAGTTATCTTCTTGGCCGCCTCAATTTCCTGGAGGGCCTTTTGGGCTTCGACCTTGGCGTCTTGCACGCTCTGACGGGCCTTCGCAAGCTCCTACTCTTGCGTCTTGGAGTCATGCTCCAAGGACTCGAATTTTTTTACGAAATCCTAGAGCTCTTGCTGGACCTCATCAACCCGAGCCTCTTGTTTTTCGCGCTCGGTGCGCTCCTTGGCCGCTTTGTCTTCGGCCTCAAAGAGCGCCTCCTTAAGGGCCGCCACTTTGATCGTGGCCCCTAGTAAAATTCATCATGCTTCTATTAGCATCAACGATTTTTTCCTTCATATAACATTCATACGGAGTATCACTTACCTTTGTTCTCCTCGAGCTGCCTCTTCACGAGGTCGAGCTCTTCTTCGGCCCGCCCTAGGTTCTGCCTCCGTCCGGAGACCTCAGCAGTGGTGGTGGCGGCGGCCAGCAGCGACGCCTGCTTATTCACATAGACATAATATCATTAGTCTCCTGGGAACAATATTTGATCCTCTATTCGGCCTTTCTTTCTGAACACCAAATAGAGAATCAGGGGCTACTGCCTATACTGTGATACTTTCTCATAATTTAATTACTTACCTCAAAGCCTGTTAGGAGGCTGGCGCAGGCTTTGGTCAATCTTCTTTTGGCGGACTGAACCTTCGCAATCACCGTACTCATAAGAGTACGGTGGTTTTCATGAAGAGCTTCCACCAAGTTATCTGATGCCTCTGGATGGACAGAGGTCATCGGCACAGGCGGCTCGCCCCCCTTAGCGAGGGGCTGCCTGCCTGAATCCGGAACCACTGGAGGTTCTGGCGCAGTATCCGGCTAGGGGCCAAGCTTACTGCGACCCCCTCATCAGAATCCATGGGGATCTCCCCCCTCCCCATGAACCCGACATCGGGGGTTTCGCCTTGAGGCGCCTCCAGAACTATCTCTCCCTGGCCCGGTATCTTCTGAGACAACACTTTGGTGTCGTTCGCGGGCCGGGGAGTGGTGGCCGTTGAGAGCGAATAGCTGTTCATCCCCGATGAGCTCAAGGACCCATCCGAGGAGGATAAGTCAATGCGGGCTTTGGACAGACTGCACAAATATATTTTGACATGATAAGAAGCCATAAAGCTAAACATGCCAGATGTATTATGGTATCGGGACACTTACGACTTCGCCAGAGGCTTGTCCCTGGGTAGCCACTCCTTGTCGCTGTAGGCGGCTGTTGTGGAATGGTCCGGAGGGAGGGTCCTTCCCTTCTTAGACCCTTCGGCCTCCCTGGATGGGGTGGCCTTCCTTTTCTTCTCCCCCTCGGTTTGGGGGAGGGGGTTTTCCTCTTCCTCCTCATCATTGTCGTTGGAGGAGTACGCCTTGGTGTCTTCGGACGATAAGTCCGACACAACCTTGTGCCGGAGACCTTTCCTGGTCCCCGTGGCCCTCTTCTTGGCCTTCTTCTCTGGCACCTCATAGGGCACCGGAAACGGCATCTCCGTCAGGAGAGCGGTTGCTGGATCTTCAGGCAATGGAGCTGGACAGTCGATCCGCTCCGCCGTCGCCACATATTCCTTTTAAATCAGTATGATGGCTTAGATTCCTCCCACGAACATACTGAGGAAAGGCGCATCTTGTGAAATATAGAGAGCTTACCGGATTGGCGGGGCGCTTTGCGCTAAGTCCACGATCCTCGATGGTGGGAGGAGGTACTTCGGCGGCCTTGAACAACACCTTCCAGACGTCTTTGTGCATCATGTCGAAGAGCTCTTGCAGCGTGTGGTGTTGGGACGAATCGAACTCCCACATGTTGAATGCCCGCCTTTGGCACGGGAGGATCCGGCGGAAGAGCATGACCTGGACCACGTTGACAAGCTTGATCTTCTTGCTTATCATATTTTTGATGCAGTTCTGGAGTCCGGTCAGCTCCGCAGGTGCAGCCCAAGCTAAGCCCTTCCTTTTCCAAGAGGTAACACGCATGGGGATGCCGGATCTAAATTCGGGGGCCGCTGCCCAGTTGGCGTTGCGTGGCTCGGTGATGTAGAACCACCCCAACTGCCACCCCTTCACGATCTCCACATAGGAGCCTTTGAGCCAGGTGACGTTGGGCATCTTGCCCACCGTGGCGCCTTCGCACTCCGCTTGCTGGCCAACCACTATCTTCGGCTTCACGTTGAAGATCTTCAGCCACAGGACGAAGTGAGGCTTGATGCGAGGAAGGCCTCGCACACGATGATAAACGCTGAGATGTTGAGGATGAAATTAGGGGCCAGATCATGAAAATCCAGCTCGTAGTAAAACATGAGCCCGCGGACAAATAGGTGGAGGGGGGATCCCAGTCCACGGATGAAGTGGGCGAGGAACACAACCCTCTCGTGGGGTTCCGGAGTCGGAATAATCTGCCCTGCATCCGGGAGCCGGTGTGCGATGCCTGTGGCCAAGTACTCCGGCCTCCTAGAGCTTCATAATGGCCTCCTCCGTGATGGAGGAGGCCATCCACTTGCCTCCCGCTCCAGACATGTTTGGAATGGCTGTGCGGAGAAGGTGAGAACTGGGGTGCTGGAGCTCAAGCGTGCGAGAATGGATGAGCGAAGGAACAAGAAGGCATGGGTGAAAAAGGAGAATCCTCATGTCTTTATAAAGGCGCTAGGAACTGTGCGCCTCCCCACTTCCCCATTAAAATTGCTTATTTCCCAAGCGCCATGATTGATGGCGCGGTTGGGTTACCCACACCCATATTGATGAGAATCCCGTGATAAGGGGACACGGTCTCTGCTTCGACAAGACGTGCCAAGGAAACCGCCTCGCAATATGTGCAGTAGCTGGTTGAGAAAAATGGTTTGCATAATAACCAGGCCATGGCGTGATGTCACGCTATAAAAAGTTGTCAGCAGATTAGATTTGCGAAATATTGTGCTCTCTATGGTGGTATGCGGAAATTTTTTTGCAGAACCGGACACGATTATTGTGTTCAAAATCTTCTATGGAGTATTCGGAGAGGGAACCCACCTTGCAATGCCGAAGACAATCTACGCACCGGACTCATCGTCATTGAAGCCTGGTTCAGGGGCTACTGAGGGAGTCCGTGATTAAGGGGTCCTCGGACAGCCGAACTATATACTTTGGTCGGACTGTTGGACTATGAAGATACAAGATTCAAGACTTCGTCCCGTGTCCGGATGGGACTCTCCTTTGCGTGGAGGGCAAGCTTGGCAATTCGTATGTGTAGATTTCCTTCTCTGTACCCGACTCTGTGTAACCCTAGCCCCCTCCGATATATAAACCGGAGGGTTTAGTCCGTACGACAAAAACAATCATAATCATAGGCTAGCTTCTAGGGTTTAGCCTCTACTATCTCGTGGTAGATCAAGTCTTGTAATACTCATATCATCAAGATCAATCAAGCAGGAAGTAGGGTATTACCTCCATCGAGAGGGCCCGAACCTGGGTAAAACATCGTGTCCCCTGTCTCCTGTTACCATTAGCCTTAGACGCATAGTTCGGGACCCCCTACCCGAGATCCGCCGGTTTTCACACCGACAGCTAGTCCTTAGTGGTTTTAGTTGTTTTGCATGTTTGGCTGGATCACAGGTGCACTGTGAGAGTGGCTATCTTCCTGGCAAGTTTCTGGACAGAAACTTGTGAGCTTAACTGAGAAAAATCTTGTGGGAGTTAAGGGCTGTGCTTTGGAGTTTAGTGATCTCTTAGGAAGGTAATCAAGCTCGGAAAAGATCAGCCCCAAAAAAACAAAAAATATAATTGTTGTGCAAAGTGATCATTTTGTCCAGAACAGAAATGATTTTCTGTAGCAAAATAATTACAAAAATATATGCAATATTTTTGCTTAGGAAGGTGCCCTAGGGTTCAAAGAATATTTGTGAATTTATTCAGGATTTGTGGAGCAAGAAATCTAGGGGTTGCTTTGGAGCATTCTTCTCTGAAGTAATTTTCGGGGAGGAAAATGAATATTTTTCTTTTATGAAAAATATCAATTGGGCTTTTGTTGGAGTTTTCCAGAGAAGAAAAGGTGAGTTAGAGGTGGATGGGTCACTTGGGTGAAAATCAAGGGTAGGCCCAAGTGTTCAAGTCCATTTGAATTGATTCAAAAGTCCAAATCCAAAGCAAAGGCAACTGAAAGTCCGAAATAAGAGAGAAGGCAAAAACCAGGCTGTCACAAACCTCCCCCACTTAAGATGAATCTTGTCCTCGAGATTTGGTTGCTTGGGAATACAGTTCTGGGTAGGTTATCTTTATAAACTCCTCTCTTTCCCAGGTTGCTTCTTCTTCTATGTGATGCTCCCACTGGACCTTGTAAAATTTGATCGCTTTGCTGCGTGTGACCCTTTCGGCCTCATCCAGGATTCTGAACGGTCTCTCCTCATAAGTTAAATCTTTGGCAACCTCAATTTCTGACATATCAGTTCTCTTCCCGGGCGGTGAAATTGTTGGGGAACATGGTAATTTCAAAAAATTCCTACGCACACGCAAGATCATGGTGATGCATAGCAACGATAGGGGAGAGTGTTGTCCACATACCCTCGTAGACCGAAAGTAGAAGCGTTCTGACAACGCGGTTGATGTAGTCATACGTCTTCACGATCGACCGATCCTAGCTACTACCGAACGTATGGCACCTCCGCGATCTGCACACGTTCGTCTCGGTGACGTCCCACAAACTCATGATCCAGCAGAGTGTTGAGGGAGAGCTTCATCAGCACAACGGCGTGATGACGATGATAATGACGCTATCAATGCAGGGCTTCGCCTAAGCACTACGACGATATGGCCGAGGTGGATTATGGTGGAGGGGGGAACCGCACACGACTAAGAGATCAGTGATAAAATTGTGTGCCTATGGGGTGCCCCCTCCCCCGTATATAAAGGAGTGGAGGAGGGGGAGGGACGGCCCTCTACTATGGCGCGCCATGGGGAGTCCTACTCCCACCGGGAGTAGGATTCCCCCCTTCCATGTAGTAGGAGTAGGAGAGAAGGAAGGAGGGGGCACCGCCCCTCCCCGTAGTCCAATTCGGACTAGGCCTTGGGGGGCGCACCTTGCCCTAGGTAGCCCCTATCTCTCTCCCTTAAAGCCCAACAAGGCACATATACTTCCTGGCGAATTCCCGTAACTCTATGGTACTCAGATAAGTACCTGAACCACTCAGAACCTTTTCGATGTCCAAATATAGCCTTCCAATATATCGATATTTACATCTCGAACATTTCGAGACTCCTCGTCATGTCTTTAATCTTATTCGGGACTCCTAACAACCTTAGGTACATCAAAATACATAAACTCATAATATCGATCGTCCCCGAACGTTAAGCGTGTGGACCCTATGGGTTCAAGAGCAATGTAGACATGACCGAGACTCATCTCCGGTCAATAACCAATAGCGGAACCTGGATGGTCATATTGGCTCCCACATATTCTATGAAGATCTTTATCGGTCAGACCGCATAACAACATACGTTGTTCCATTTGTCATCGGTATGTTACTTGCCCGAGATTCGATCGTCAGTATCTCAATACCTAGTTCAATCTCATTACGGGGAAGTCTCTTTACTCGTTCCGTAATGCATCATCCCACAACTAACTCATTAGTCACATTGCTTGCAAGGCTTATAGTGATGTGCATTACCGAGAGGGCCCAAAGATACCTCTCTGACAATCAGAGTGACAAATCCTAATCTCGATCTATGCTAACTCAACAAACACCATCAGAGACACCTGTAGAGCATCTTTATATTCACCCCGTTAAGTTGTGATGTTTGATAGCACACAAAGTGTTCCTCCGGTATTCGGGAGTTGCATAATATCATAGTCTTAGGAACATGTATAAGTCATGAAGAAATCAATAGCAACATACTAAACAATCAAGTGCTAAGCTAACGGAATGGGTCAAGTCAATCACATCATTCTCTAATGATGTGATCCCTTTCATCAAATGACAAATCATGTCTATGGCTAGGAAACTTAACCATCTTTGATTAACGAACTAGTCATGTAGAGGCATACTAGTGACACTCTGTTTGTCTATGTATTCACACATGTACTAAGTTTCCGGTTAATACAATTCTAGCATGAATAATAAACATTTATCATGATATAAGGAAATACAAATAACAACTTTATTATTGCCTCTAGGGCATATTTCCTTCAGTCTCCCACTTGCACTAGAGTCAATAATCTAGTTCACATCGCCATGTGATTTAACACCAATAGTTCACATCATCATGTGACCAACATCCAAAGGGTTTACTAGAGTCAATAATCTAGTTCACATCGCTATGTGATTAACCACAAATAGTTCACATCGTCATGTGACCAACATCCAAAGGGTTTACTAGAGTCAACAATCTAGTTCACATCGCTATGTGATTTAACACCCAAAGAGTACTTAAGGTGTGATCATGTTTTGCTTGTGAGAGAAGTTTAGTCAATGGGTCTGTCATATACAGAGTTGTATGTATTTTGCAAATATTCTATGTCTACAATGATCTGCATGAAGCTACTCTAGCTAATTGCTCCCACTTTCAATATGTATCCAGATTGAGACTTAGAGTCATCTGGATCAGTGTAAAAGCTTGCATTGATGTAACTCTTTACGATGAGCTCTTTTATCACCTCCATAATTGATAAATATTTCCTTAGTCCTCACTAAGGATAATCTTGACCGCTGTCCAGTGATCTAATCCGAGATCAAAATTGTACTCCCTTGCCAAACTCAGGGCAGGGTACACAATAGGTCTGGTACACATCACAACATACTTTATAGAACCTATGACCATGGCATAGGGAATGACTTTCATTCTCTTTCTATTTTCTGTCGTGGTCGGGCTTTGAGTCTTACACAACTTTACACCTTGAAATACAGGCAAGAACCCTTTCTTTGACTGATCCATTTTGAACTTCTTCCAAAACTTTACCAAGGTATGTGCTTTGTGAAACTCCAATTAAGCGTCTTGATCTATCTCTATAGATCTTGATGCCCAATATGTAAGTAGCTTCACCGAGGACTTTCATTAAAAAACTCTTATTCAAGTATCCCTTTATGCTATCCAGAAATTCTATATTATTTCCAATCAACAATATGTCATCCACATTTAATATTAGTAATGCTATAGAGCTCCCACTCACTTTCTTGTAAATACAGGCTTCACTTCAAGTCTGTATAAAACTATATGCTTTGATCAACTCATCAAGGCGTATATTCCAACTCCGAGATGCTTCCACCAGTCCATAGATGGATCGTTGGAGCTTGCACACCTTGTTAGTACCTTTAGTATTGACAAAACCTTCTGGTTGCATCATATACAACTCTTCTTTAAGAAATATCCATTTAAGCAATGTAGTTTTGACATCCATTTGCCAGATTTCATAAAATATGGCAACTGCTAACATGATTCGGACGGATTTAAGCATCGCTACAGTTGAGAAAATCTCATTGTAGTCAACACCTTGAACTTGTCGAAAACCTTTTGCGACAAGGCGAGCTTTGTTGATAGTAACACTACTATAAGTGTCCGTCTTCCTCTTGAAGATCCATTTATTTAATATGGCTTGCCAACCATCGGGAAAGTCCACCAAAGTCCACACTTTGTTCTCATACATGGATTCCATCTCAGATTTCATGGCCTCAAGCCATTTCATGGAATCTGGGCTCATCATTGCTTCCTCATAGTTCGTAGGTTCACCATGGTCTAGTAACATGACTACTAGAACAGGATTACCGTACCACTCTGGTGCGGATCATACTCTAGAAGACCTACGAGGTTCTATAGTAACTTGATCTGAAGTTTCATGTTCATCATCATTAGCTTCCTCACTAATTGGTGTAGGAATCATTAGAACTGATTTCTGTGACGAACTACTTTCCAATTCGGGAGAAGGTACAATTACCTCATCAAGTTCTACTTTCCTTCCACTCACTTCTTTCGAGAGAAATGCCTTCTCTAGAAAGGATCCATTCTTAGCAACGAAAATTTTTCCTTCGGATCTATGATAGAAGGTGTACCCAACAATTTATTTTGGGTATCCTATGAAGACACACTTCTCTGATTTGGGTTCGAGCTTATCAGGTTGAAGCTTTTTCACATAAGCATCGTAGCCCCAAACTTTAAGAAACGACAACTTTGGTTTCTTGCTAAACCACAGTTCATAAGGCATCGTCTCAATGGATTTTGATGGTGCCCTATTTAACGTGAATGCAGCTGTCTCTAATGCATAACCCCAAAATGAAAATGGTCAATCGGTAAGATACATCATAGATCACACCATATCCAATAAAGTGCGGTCACGACGTTTGGACACACCATTACGCTATGGTGTTCCAGATGGCGTTAACTGTGAAACCATTCCACATTGTTTTAAATGAAGGCCAAAGTCGTAACTCAAATATTCTCCTCTACGATCAGATTGTAGAAACTTTATTTTCTTGTTACGATGATTCCCCACTTTACTTTGAAATTTTTGAACTTTTCAAATGTTTCAAACTTGTGTTTCATTAAGTAGATATACTCATATCTTCTCAAATCATCTGTGAAGGTCAAAAAATAACGATAGCCGCCACGAGCATCAACAGTCATCGGACCGCATACATCGGTATGTATTATTTCCGATAAGTCACTAGCTCATTCCATTGTTCCGGAGAACGGAGTTTTAGTCATCTTGCCCATAAGGCACGGTTCGTAAGCATCAAATGATTCATAATCAAGTGATTCCAAAAGTCCATCTTTATGGAGTCTGTTCATGCGCTTTACACCGATATGACCCAAATGGTAGTGCCACAAATATGTTGCACTATCATTATCAACTTTGCATCTTTTGGCATCAATATTATGAATATGTGTATCACTATGATCAAGATTCAATAAACCATCAACATTGGGTGTATGACCATAGAAGGTTTTTTTCATGTAAACAGAATAACAATTTATTCTCTATCTTAGATGAATAATCGTATCACTAAACATGACCCAATCATATTTATGCTCAACGCAAACACCAAATAACATTTCTTTAAGTTTAACACTAATCTCAAAAGTATAGGGAGTGTGTGATGATGATCATATCAATTTTGGAACCACTTCCAACACACATCCTCGCTTCACTCTCAACTAGTCTTTGTTTATTCTGTAACTCATGTTTTGAGTTACTAATCTTAGCAACCGAACAAGTATCAAATACTCAGGGGCTAATATAAACATTAGTAAGGTACACATCAATAACCTGTATATCAAATATACCCTTGTTTCACTTTGCCATCCTTCTTATCCACCAAATATTCAGGGCATTTCTGCCTCCAGTGACCATTTCCTTTGCAGTAGAAGCACTAAGTTTCAGGCTTTGGTCCAGCTTTGGGCTTTTTCACGGGAGTGACAACTTGCTTGACATTCTACTTGAAGTTCCCTTTCTTTCCCTTTTCCCTTTTCTTGAAACTAGTGGTCTTGTCAATCATCAACACTTTGATGCTCTTTCTTTATTTCTACCTTTCGTTGATTCCAGCATCACGAAGAGCTCGGGATTCATTTTCGCCATCCCTTGCATACTATAGTTCATAATGAAGTTCCAGTAACTTGGTGATGGTGACTAGAGAACTCTGTCAATCACTATATTATCGGGAAGATTAACTCCCACTTGATTCAAGTGACTGTAGTACCCAGACATTCTGAGCACATGCTCACTAGTTGAGCAATTCTCCACCATCTTTTAGGTACATAACTAGTTGGAGACTTCATATCTCTCAACTCGGGTATTTGCTTGAAATATTAACTTCAACTCCTAAAACATCTCATATGGTCCATGACGTTCAAAACGTCTTTGAAGTCCAGATTCTAAGCCGTTAAGCATGGTGCCCTAAACTATCAAGTAGTCATCATATTGAGCTAGCTAAACGTTCATAACGTCTGCATCTGCTCCAGCAATAGGTCTGTCACCTAGTGATACGTCTCCAACGTATCTATAATTTTTGATTGTCCCATGCTATTATATTACATGTTTTGGATGTTTATGGGCTTTACTTTACACTTTTATATCATTTTTGGGACAAACGTACTAATCGGAGTCCCAGCCCGAATTGCTATTTTTGGCCTATTTTAGTCTTTTGATGAAAAGGAATATCGAACGGAGTCCAAACGGGATGAAACCTTCGGGAGCAATCTTTTTGGAACAATTGCAAACCAGGAGACTTGGAGTGGACGTCAAGAAGTCAACGAGGCGGCCACGAGGGTGGCCGGCGCGCCCTGTGGGGGTCGGCGCGCCCCCACCCTCGTGGGCCCCTCGTGGCTCCACCGACCTACTTCTTCCTCCTATATATATCCACATTACCCCGAGAACATCCAGGAGCACCACGAAAACCAAATTCCACCACCGAAACCTTCTGTATCCGTGAGATCCCATCTTGGAGCCTTCGCCGGCGCTCCGCCGGAGGGGGGATCGACCATGGAGTGCCTCTACATCATCTCCAAGGCCTCTCCAATGAGTTGTGAGTAGTTTACCACAGACCTTCGAGTCCATAGAAGCTAGATGGCTTCTTCTCTCTCTTTGATTCTTAATACAAAGTTCTCCTCGATCTTCTTGGAGATCTATTCGATGTAACTCTTTTTGCGGTGTGTTTGTCGAGATCCGATGAGTTGTGGGTTTATGATCAAGTTTATCTATGAGAAATATTTGAATCTTCTCTGAATTCTATTATGTGTGATTGGTTATCTTTGCAAGTCTCTTCGAATTATCGGTTTGGTTTGGCCTACTAGATTGATCTTTCTTGCAATATGAGAAGTGCTTAGCTTTGGGTTCAATCTTGCGGTGTCCTTTCCCAGTGATAGCAGGGGCAGCAAGGCACGTATTGTATTGTTGCCATCGAGGATAAAAAGATGGGGTTTATATCATATTGCTTGAGTTTATCCCTCTACATCATGTCATCTTGCTTAATGCGTTACTCTGTTCTTCTGAACTTAATACTCTAGATGCAGGCACAAGTCAGTCGATGTGTGGAGTAATAGTAGAAGATGAAGAATCATTTCGATCTACTTGTTGCAGACGTGATGCCTATATACATGATCATGCCTAGATAATCTCATACCTATGCACTTTTCTATCAATTGCTCGACAGTAATTTGTTCACCCACCGTAATACTTATGCTATCTTGAGAGAAGCCACTAGTGAAACCTATGGCCCCCAGGTCTATCTTTTATCATATACGTTTTCCATCTACTTTTATTTGCATCTTTTACTCTCCAATCTATATCATAAAAATACCAAAAATATTTATCTTATCTTATTATCTCTATCAGATCTCACTTTCGCAAGTTTCCGTGAAGGGATTGACAACTCCTTTATCATGTTGGTTGCGAGGTTCCTGTTTGTTTTTGTAGGTACGAGGGACTTTTGAGGAGCCTCCTACTGGATTGATACCTTGGTTATCAAAAATTGAGGGAAATACTTACGCTACTTTGCTGCATCACCCTTTCCTCTTCAAGGGAAAACCAACACAGTGCTCAAGAGGTAGTAAGAAGGATTCCTGGCGCCGTTGCTGTGGAGGTCTTCGCTCAAGTCAAGACATACCAAGTACCCATCACAAACTCATCTCCCTCGCATTACATTATTTCCCATTTGCCTCTCATTTTCCTCTCCCCCACTTCACCCTTGCCATTTTATTCACCCTCTCTTTTCCGGTCGCCTCTCTCTTTCGCTTGTCTCTTGTGTGCTTGTCGCTATGGCTAGTCCTCCTATCCTCGTTATTACTCCCGAACATGAAATCCTAAATTTTAAGCAAAGGGAGGGAGAAAATCTAAAAGATGCTTGGCATAGAATTTGCAATGCTCAAAATAGATCTACTAGGAAGCTTTCTACTTTCGTTCTTCTTCGCAATTTTTATGTAGGCATTACTCCTTGGAATAGATGCATTCTTGATACCATTACCGAAGGGTTTTTTTGGATACCATACTTTTGATGCTTATAATGCTATGTTGGATTTGTTCGGTCCACCTCCCCTCTTGGTTAATGGGACTATTTTAACTCTAGAACATGTGATGCAAAGGCTTGAAACTATTGAAAATAAAGTTGCCACTGTTCAGTTAATTGAAAATTTGGACAAAAAGATCCACAACCAAATTACCCAATACGGGTCTAGGGTTGGAGTTACTTTGAAATTTTTTAAGGAGAAAGAACCTATAGTTAATGAAAGAATAAATCTAGATTCTACAAGAATCGGTAAACTTGAAGATATTATTCCTAACTTAAGGTCTGCCTTTTGCTCCATGAAAAATACTCCAACTCCTCCTACCAAAATTGCTAAATTTATTTATGTTCCTAAAAATAAGGGTGAATCTTCTAGTAAGGAAAATGTGGATCTCAAATCAATAAGTGTTCATCCCAATTGTCTCTCTATCATTAAGGAACCTTTTGCTACAAATGAATTTCTTTATTTCTTGCCTAGGAGTTTAATCATTGCTAAAAAGAAAGAACCCCTAAGGGTTATAAGTGATCTATTGAGGAATTAAACACCAAAGATGGCAATACTTAGATATATTCTCGCTTTTATGCCTAGCTAGGGGCGCTAAACGATAGCGCTTGTTGGGAGGCAACCCAATTTTATTTTTGTCCCTTGATTTTTGCTTCTATTTAGTAATAAATAATTCATCTGGCCTCTGTTTAGATGTGGTTTTATGTTTTAATTAGCGTTTGTGCCAAGTAGAACCTATAGGATAACCTACGGTGATAGTTAATTTGATTCTGCTGAAAAACAGAAACTTTTGCACGCACAAGAATAATTTTAATAAATCACAGAAACGTGCTTTTGCGTTGATTCTTTTTGAAGTAGATCAAGAGACAAATTTCCCAGGACTTCCTATTTTTGTAGGAGTTTTAGAGTTCCAGAAGTATTCTAAAGTTACATATTGCTACAGACTGTTCTGTTTTTGACAGATTCTGTTTTTCGTGTGTTGTTTGCTTATTTTGATGCATCTATGGCTAGTGTCGGGGGGTATGAACCTTAGAGAAGTTGGAATATACAGTAGGTTTAACACCAATATAAATAAAGAATGAGTTCATTACAGTACCTTATGTGGTGGTTTTTCTTTCTTGCACTAACGGAGCTTATGAGATTTCCTGTTGAGTTTTGTGTTGTGAAGTTTTCAAGTTTGGGGTAAAGATTTGATGGACTATGGAATAAGGAGTGGCAAGTGTTAGTGTCAAAAACGGCGGATCTCGGGTAGGGGGCCCCAAGCTGTGCATCTTAGGATCGATGGTAACATGAACACGGGATTTTACCCAGCTTCGGGCTCTCTTGATGAGATAATACCCTACATGATGCTTGATTGACTATAATGAGTATAGGGGTTACAAGAGTTGATCTAACCCGATATCATATGTTGTGGTCTAAACCCTAGAGGTATGATGAGTAATGTCATAATCATCTATCGACTAGCCTAGCCTCGGTTTATATAATGTACCAGAGGCCTAGGATAACAAGAGTCCTAGCCGAATACACCGATGGGGAGGAGTCCTTGTCTTAATCACCAAGTCTTGTGGAATCTCCCCTTATATGCGTCAACTGTCCGAACTGGCCCATGAGTATACGGCCATGGGGGTCCTCGTCCCAATCGAACTGATCGGGGGACGACATGGTGAGTACCCCCTAGTCCAGGACACTGTCAGTAGCCCCCTGAACCGGTCTTCAAGTTGGGGACGCTCCTCGATTCTTCTGATATGTTGTTCATCTTCGGTCATTGGTCTTGAAAACTGGTTCAACAAAGCTGCTCATCTTCGATCTTGAGAATCGCCGAAGTAAATCCGAAGAGTTTACATGTCGGGTATCCGAGGAGCCCCTTTAAGTTATCGGCCTTTATCAATGCCCTGTTATTTTTATGCCACACCTCGGGTTTGAAGTTGTTCCCGGGTGGCAGTGCCCTCTTGCGTCCGAGATCCAACGCCGGACTGTATTCGATGTATCTTTTGTAGCCGAGCACCAACATCGGGCTGTATCCGAGCTCCAACGCCGGACAGTATCCGAGCTCCAACACCGGATTATATCCAAGCTCCAATGCCAGACTGTATCCGAGGTGTCATAGATCACCTTGGTTCTAACAAGTTGAAGGAGTTTAGCCGTGCTTAATGCTGGAAATGCCCTCTATGGAGCCAGCCACTAACGCCAGAGCTTTATGCTGGAGTACTTCCGGGGTGGTGCACCACCTTGGCCATGGGTTGATTTTTATGAATTTAATTCCGAATTGTGCAATGTAATCTCTGACGAGATGTATGGCCAGTAGTCCTCAAGGTGTGTGTTGGCCTAATATCCGGGATGCACCTGAAGGAAAGAATCAGACCACTGACCCTAGTACCCTGAGACTCAAGTCGATTCATAAAATCAGCCTGAGGATCAATTCCCAGCTCGGCAACATACCGAGGAATAAAAATGCGGTGTGAAAAGTCCTCGAGACTCAGGTTGGGTGCGGCCGGCCAACCTGAGGATAATAATCTCCTCGAAAACTATATTGCACTTTAAATTTTTTGCATTTGATTGTCAATGCAGTAGCCCCCGAGCCATTGGTCGGGTGGCAACACCAGATCAAGGGATCGATGTACCCCTTTAATATTTGTAAATGATAAGCATGAAGCCCAGTAGCCCCCGAGCCTTAATGTGGGCACGGGTGGCCGAATTAAGGATCGATATCCGTAGTAAAATCACAAATTATGTGTAATGATTCTATGTATCCAAGTACCTTACATCATTAATGCTTGGATCCGCATTGTAAAAAACTTTGTTGACCGACCATCGGCTTCCACCTCCTTGGCCAGCAGCCGAGGAGTGTTTGTCCTACTTTATAAAGCCTTTATAAGGACAAAGATTTACAGCAAACAAGGCAATCCGGCCATACGGATTTATAAACAAAGGTACGCGGAGAGATTTGTTATATTACTTTTTAATGTAAGAAACATCATCCAAAGAAAACAGTCCCACTATCAGTTCCTTTCTTTGGGTTGTCATGCTAAGTGTGATCATGAAACCTCAGCTCCGATCAATGTCGGAGGAAAATATTGAGGATTTAGTTCGGGGAAAAGTTCCCAAACTCTATGGTATTAGTGAACCAAAAAAATTACTTCCGTCGTTGCCGACCAATGTGATCCTTTAAGATTGCTAGCTTTCGGCTTCACCCAGTCTGACGTACTAACTCGGATGACCCGGTAGTAACAATCACAGAGGTGCTCCCTTTACCGCCTAGCCGAACAATCGGGAACGTAGGGGTAAGCACAGGAGCCAAGCAACCCAGCTTGGCCAAAATCTTAAGTCAAATTGATGCATATTTATGGCTTTATATAACGATAATTACGGAAGGCAACACTTGTATAATGAGTACAAATGTTGATGATATATACTTATTTTGACTCCATTGCAACCGTTTAGCAGTTGAAAGTGGCCCGTCGTTGGCTTCTACCCCTTTGTAGATACTACGCAGGGTGTTTCCACAATAACAAGACAACCCTTAGCCTGACGTGTCGGTGCCCGGAGGCGGTTGTCTTAGCGCAAACGAGGCAATCAGATATCTTGGCTTTATAACTTTCACTTAGTCATAGGAGCTTTAAACTAGGGAAGTTAGCTACGAGCCCCCGGTTAGTGTTCGGCGACAGCTGAGGTCAAGCCATAAACACTACAGCCAATGTTATGAACGACCCATCATTTAACATGGTCATCGAATCACTGACCAGTTTGCGCTTATTGTGACAGTCAGTTTTCGGCTTTCTCCACTGAGGTGCTTAACCATGCGAGCTGGAAGCACAATCGTAATGGTTCTCCCGTTGCACACCTAGCCGAACAAAGCGGAACATAGGAGGCAATCAAGAGCCGGGCAACCCAACTATTGACCAAAGACGCAATTCGAAACCGATGCATATATAGCAACGTCCGAGAATGTTTTTGCTGAATCTCTAAAGGTGTCCGGCGTTGCACTGCGAGACTTATGCGAAAAACACACAAATAGTTTAAAAGTGCCAAAAGCTTAGAAAGCCAAAAAAAGTCAGTAGAAACATGACGTCCGGACAAGATCAAGTGTTCGGTGCCAATACAAAAATTGGAAAAATTGTGCTTCTGTCGACCAAGAAGAAAAGACATTTACAGCTCATATAAATTTTAAGAGCCCCCAAGTGACTTGGGTAAAAGAATTTAATGTATGATGATTGTATTTACCGAAGTACTTATATCACATATGTGTTCACCCAAAATTTGAACGCGTCTTAACCGACCGTCGGCTTCTCCCTCTTCGGTTAAGGACCGAAAAGTGTTATGTAATCCACCTCTCGAGAATATCGACGGTGTTTCCGATAACGAGGCAATTAGGCCATAAGGCTGTAATAGACAAAGCGCGCTCAGGGAACTTATGCTATATTACCAACAAAGTGTAAGAAGCATCTTTGAAGAAAATAGTACCCCCACCGATACCTTTCTTCGGTTGCTCATTATTACTATGAGACTTGTGCAGTAGATTTTTTGTACTCATGAGTTCCGTTGTCTGCCGACCATTGTTGAAAACAGTAAGAGCGCTAGATTTCGGCTTCACCCAGTCTGAGGTCTGACTCGGATGACCCGATCATGACAATCGCAAAGGTGCTCCATTTACTCCATAGCCGAACAATCGGGAACGTAGGGGTAAACACAGGAGCGAGGCAACCCAGCTTGCAAATTGCTTAAGTCAACATGGTGCATATTGTGGCGTAATACACGAACAAGGAACAAAGTCGTACAAGTATAATCATATGCAATAGAAAAATCTCCATCAATGGAGGCCCCAAATAAACGGGGTATTTGAATATATGCGTCACAAACAAAGTTTTGACAAAGAACTTTGTCACAAACAACTTTGTGCCAAAAAGTATAATGCTTGGTCGAACCAAACAAAATTTAGAACTGAAAGTTTTTGAGCATGAAAGCAACTTAGCTGGTTAATGTGTTCGGTGTTGATGACGCGATTCGGGCTTGTGGCGGGACGAAGACGCCCATTGAACCGACAAGGTTCGTAGTCCTCGGCCCCCAAGCCCAAGGTGTCCGAGCAAGGAGTTCGGCATTCCGGGGTAGTGACCACATAACGCGGTCAAAATTGATTACCTGCACATATAAAACAGTGCGGTCCAGGAAATAATAATAATATATATAATCCTTGTATAATTGCTTTACGCAAGAAAAATTTTTTAAAGAGATGTGGCCTGGCGCCGAAGCCAATGTCGATGCATGGCGTCGGCGTGACGCAGTGAAGGCGCGACAAAGCCTGAATTTGCAGGGTGCTCTGAGTTTCGGATGCGGCGTTCGTCGAACTATGTAGGAAACTGATCGAACCACCATGCGACCGTTTTTAATGTGGCCGCCATTTGATAGACCTTTGTACAGATGATGGAACAAACCAGAGTAATAATACTTTAAGAAAAATAAGCCCAACAAGCAAAAATTGTTAGGATTAATAGCACCTGGTTTATTTGTTGTAGTAGTTCGAAGAAAAGCGACTCCCAAAATTTTGAATCGATCCGCACACCCATTGCCTGATGGGTGATAAGGCGACGGCATGGCGATGCGGGCAAAGGTTGGCTTGCTGAGGCAAAGCCCCCGGTCCAGCTAACGTGATGAAGCTGGTCAGCCGGTGACACCGAAGTCACCGGATTATGTTGATGAAGAAATAGCCAAGTCCCTGGTCTAGCCGAGGTGAAGGAGCAGGCCGGCGAGGAGTTGTTGCAACTGCCATGTCACCCGAGGTGTTGAAGTAGTTCAGCGTGACAGACATTGGCTCGAAGAGGCAACAATGTGGCCATGCCGACCCAGGTCGTAACTTGTGACGTGGTCAATGCTGGCTTGATGAAGTGATCGTGCGGCGATGCCGGTGTGCCCGCTCCATGTGATCCTTGTAGCGGCAATGTTGGTGACGATTTACCCTTCGCGATGCCGAACTATTGTTTGGCTGGCCGAGATGATGATCCGAAGAAGTTGAGCTCGGCTCAACAAAGCGACGACGTGTCTAGCGCAGGTCGGCCATCGTGGAGTGATGTTGTCGAGTCGGTTCGACACCAGCACGATGGTGAAGATCGTATTGTAAAAATACTTTTAGTATTAATGGGATGTGTTTGAGAATAAAACACAATACCTCATACAAAAACTTCCTTCAAAACGGATGTCCGAAATCCCGTTCATAAAGAAGATGAACTCAGGTCGGATTCATTCTCGCGCGGAAAATAGATCCGAAAAGTGATGC
The DNA here is from genome assembly GCF_002162155.2 of Triticum dicoccoides. Lineage (NCBI taxonomy): Eukaryota > Viridiplantae > Streptophyta > Magnoliopsida > Poales > Poaceae > Triticum > Triticum dicoccoides. The sequence goes on along the minus strand of NC_041389.1, from coordinate 681,077,471 downwards.
ACTAATAGGAAGGTTCCCGGAGATTGGACGGTCAGATCGAGCTGAATTTTTTGACAGGTGGAAGATATAGGAATTCCGCAGCCGATCAGTGGTCAGATCTTCCAAAGGACATCCGAGCTAGATGCTGGACATCACGCTCCAAACTCGTACGGATTCTCGTCCAGATTCAACAGGGCTTCGGTATATCATAGATTGTTGGAGATTCCTCCATCGGAACTCGAGAAATTTTGCAGGGTTGTTGTACAATCAATTCCGCATAATTCCACCGAAGCAATCGTTTAAGTGACACTCGAGGAGGCGATGGCGGCGGATACGAGTTTGGTGTCCAGAAAAATAGCACGGTCGCCCGAGGGCAATGTTGACGTCGAGCCCCCGAGCTCCATGGATGATTCCTCCATGATCATGATAGAGATCGGAGTTGGTGTTGATGAAGGCCCTCGTCCGAACATGACGATCGGAGGCAGGGCACAGTCCTCGGTCAAGCCATGGTGACCAGTCGAACCGGTGACGAAGAAGTCGAGGTCATAGTTGATCTGCAGTCGGGCCATTGATCCTCTTGCCGATCACACAGCGGAACGCTCGATGAAAGCACCAATGTCGGTGTCAAAACCGGCGGATCTCGGGTAGGGGGTCCCAAGCTGTGCGTCTTAGGATCGATGGTAACATGAACACGGGATTTTACCGAGCTTCGGGCTCTCTTGATGAGATAATACCCTACATGCTGCTTGATTGACTTTAATGAGTATAGGGGTTACAAGAGTTGATCTACCTCGAGATCATATGTTGTGGTCTAAAGCCTAGATGTATGATGAGTAATGTCATAATCATTTATCGACTAGCCTAGCCTCAGTTTATATAATGTACCAGAGGCCTAGGATAACAAGAGTCCTAGCCAAATACGCCGGTGGGGAGGAGTCCTTTTCTTGATCACCAAGTCTTGTGGAATCTTCCTTGTATGCGGCAACTGTCCAAACTGGCCCATGAGTATACGGCCATGGGGGTCCTCGGCCCAATCTAACTGATCAGGGGACGACGTGGTGAGTACCCCCTAGTCCAGGACACCGTCAGCAAGAGCCTAAGCTTGGGGATGCCCATGGAACCCCAAGATATTCAAGGACAACCAAAAGCCTAAGCTTGGGGATGCCCCGGAAGGCATCCCCTCTTTCATCTTCGTCTATCAGTAACTTTACTTGGAGCTATATTTTTATTCACCACATGTTATGTGTTTTTCTTGGAGCGTCTTGTATGATATGAGTCTTTTCTTTTTAGTTTACCACAATCATCCTTGCTGTACACACCTTTTGGGGGAGACACACTTGATTTGGAATTTATTAGAATACTCTATGTGCTTCACTTATATCTTTTGAGCTAGATAATTTTTGCTCTAGTGCTTCACTTATATCTTTTAGAGTACGGTGGTGGTTTAATTTTGTAGAAATTGTTGATCTCTCATGCTTAACTTATATTATTTTCAGAGTCTTTTAGAACAGCATGGTATTTGCTATGGTTATAAAATTGGTCCTAGAATGATGGGCATCCAAGTTGGTTATAATAAAAACTATCATAGAAAGTGAATTGGATGCTACAATCAATTTGATGCTTGATAATTGTTTTGAGATATGAGGATGGTGATATTAGAGTCATGCTAGTGGAGTAATTATGAATTTGAGGAATACTTGTGTTGAAGTTTGTGATTCTCGTAGCATGCACGTATGGTGAACCGCTTTGTGATGAAGTTGGAGCATAATTTATTTATTGATTGTCTTCCTTATGAGTGGCAGTCGGGGACGAGCGATGGTCTTTTCCTACCAATCTATCCCCCTAGGAGCATGCACGTAGTACTTTGTTTTCAATGAATTATAGATTTTTGCAATAAGTATATGAGTTCTTTATGACTAATGTTGAGTCCATGGGTTATACGCACTCTCACCCTTCCACCATTGCTAGCCTCTCTTGTGCCGCGCAACTTTCGTCGGTACCATACACCCACCATATACCTTCCTCAAAATAGCCACCATACCTACCTATTATGGCATTTCCATAACCATTCCGAGATATATTGCCATGCAACTTTCCAGCATTTCATTTATTATGACATGCATCATCATTGTCATATTGTTGCATGATCATGTAGTTGACATCATATTTTCAGCAAAGCCACCTTCATAATTCTTCCATAGATGTCACTCTTGATTCATTGCATATCAAGGTACACCACCAGAGCATTCATATAGAGTCATATTTTGTTCTAAGTATCGAGTTGTAATCTTGAGTTGTAAGTAAATAAAAGTGTGATGATCTTCATTATTACAACATTGTCCCAAGTGAGGAAAAGGATGATGGAGACTATGATTCCCCCACATGTCGGGATGAGACTTCGGACTTTATGAAAAAAAGAGAAAGGCCAAATAAAAAAAGGGAAAAATAAGGAAGAAAAAAGAAAAAAATGAGAGAAAAAGAGAGAAGGGACAATGCTATTATCCTTTTACCACACTTGTGCTTCAAAGTAGCACCATGATCTTCATAATAGAGAGTCTCCTATGTTGTCACTTTCATATACTAGTGGGAATTTTTAATTATAGAACTTGGCTTGTATATTCCAATGATGGGCTTCCTCAAAATGCCCTAGGTCTTTGTGAGTAAGCGAGTTGGATGCACACCCACTTAGTTTCTTTTGTTGAGCTTTCATACATTTATAGCTCTAGTGCATCCGTTGCATGGCAATCCCTACTCACTCACATTGATATCTATTAATGGGCATCTCCATAGCCCATTGATACGCCTAGTCGATGTGAGACTATCTTCTCCTTTTTTGTCTTCTCCACAACCACCATTCTATTCCACATATAGTGCTATGTCCATGGCTCACGCTCATATATTGCGTGAAAGTTGAAAAAGTTTGAGAATACTAAAGTACGAAACAACTGCTTGGCTTGTCATCGGGGTTCTACATGATTAAATACTTTGTGTGATGAAGATAGAGCATAGCCAGACTATATGATTTTGTAGGGATAACTTTCTTTAGCCATGTCATTTTGAGAAGACATGATTGCTCTATTAGTATGCTTGAAGTATTATTGTTTTTATGTCAATATGAACTTTTATTTTGAATCATTTAGATATGAACATTCATTACACAATAAAGAAAATTACATTGAGAATTATGCTAGGTAGCATTCCACATCAAAAATTCTGTTTTATCTTTTACCTACTAGAGGACGAGCAGGAATTAAGCTTGGGGATGCTTGATACGTCTCCAACGTATCTATAGTTTTTGATTGTTCCATGCTATTATATTACCTGTTTTGGATGTTTATGGGCTTTACTTTACACTTTTGTATCATTTTTGGGACTAACCTACTAACCGGAGGCCCAGCCCGAATTGATGTTTTCTTGCCTATTTCAGTGTTTCGAAGAAAAGGAATATCAAACGGAGTCCAAACGAGATGAAACCTTCGGGGGCGATCTTTTTGGAACAATTGCAAACCAGGAGACTTGGAGTGGACATCAAGAAGTGAACAAGGCGGCCACGAGGGTGCCCAGCGCACCCTATGGGGGTGGGTGCGCCCCCCACCCTCGTGGGCCCCTCGTGGCTCCACCGACCTACTTCTTCCTCCTATATATATCCACGTACCCCGAGAACATCCAGAAGCACCATGAAAACCTAATTCCACCGCCGCAACCTTATGTATCCACGAGATCCCATCTTGGAGCCCTCGTCGGCGCTCCGCCGGAGGGGGAGTCGACCATGGAGGGCCTCTACATCATCTCCAAGGCTTCTCCAATGAGTTGTGAGTAGTTTACCACAGACCTTCGGGTCCATAGTTATTAGGTAGATGGCTTGTTCTCTGTCTTTGATTCTTAATACAAAGTTCTCCTTGATCTTCTTGGAGATCTATTCGATGTAACTCTTTTTGCGGTGTGTTTGTCGAGACCCGATGAATTGTGGGTTTATGATCAAGTTTATCTATGAGAAACAATTGAATCTTCTCTGAATTCTTTTATGTGTGATTGGTTATCTTTGGAAGTCTCTTCGAATTATCAGTTTGGTTTGGCCTACTAGATTGATCTTTCTTGCAATGGGAGAAGTGCATTGCTTTTGGTTCAATCTTGCGGTGTCCTTTCCCAGTGACAGTAGGGGCAGCAAGGCACGTATTGTATTGTTGCCATCGAGGATAAAAAGATGGGGTTTATATCATATTGCGTGAGTTTATCTCTCTACATCATGTCATCTTGCTTAATGTGTTACTATATTCTTATGAACTTAATACTCTAGATGCAGGCAGGAATCGGTCCACGTGTGGAGTAATAGTAGTAGATGCAGAATCGTTTCGATCTACTTGTTGCGGACATGATGCCTGTATACATGATCATGCCTGGATAATCTCATAACTATGCACTTTTCTATCAACTGCTCTTGAGAGAAGCCACTAGTGAAACCTATGGCCCCCGGGTCTATCTTTTATCATATAAGTTTTCCATCTACTTTTATTTGCATCTATTACTCTCCAATCTATATCATAAAAATACCAAAAATGTTTATCTTATCTTATTATCTCTATCAGATCTCCCTTTTGCAAGTTACCGTGAAGGGATTAACAACCCCTTTATCACATTGGTCGTGAGGTTCTTGTTTGTTTGTGTAGGTACGAGGGACTTTTGAGGAGCCTTCTACTAGATTGATACCTTGGTTCTCAAAATCTGAGGGAAATACTTATGCTACTTTGCTGCATCACCATTTCCTCTTCAAGGGAAAACCAACGCAGTGCTCAAGAGGTAGCACCTAGCGGTGCATCAAGTACATAATTCTTCTGTGTAGCAATGAGGATAAACCTCAGATCACGGACCCAGTCCGCATTATTGCTCCTATCATCTTTTAACTTTTTTCTCTAGGAACACATATAAAAACATAGGGAAGCAACAACGCGAGCTATTGATCTACAACATTATTTGCAAAATACTATCAGGACTAAGTTCATGATAAATTAAAGTTATTAATCATATTACTTAAGAACTCCCACTTAGATAGACATCCCTCTAATCATCTAAGTGATCACATGATCCAAATCAACTAAACCATGTCCAATCATCACGTGAGATGGAGTACTTTTCAATGGTGAACATCACTATGTTGATCATATCTACTATATGATTCACGCTCGACCTTTCAGTCTCAGTGTTCCGAGGCCATATCTGCATATGCTAGGCTCGTCAAGTTTGACCCAAGTATTCTGCGTGTGCAAAACTGGCTTGCACCCGTTGTATGTGAACGTAGTGCTTATCACACCCGATCATCACGTGGTGTCTCAGCACGAAGAATTGTAGCAACGGTCCATACTCAGGGAGAACACTTATACCTTGAAATTTAATAAGGGATCATCTTATAATGCAACCGCCGAACTAAGCAAAATAAGATGCATAAAGGATAAACATCACATGCAATCAATATAAGTGATATGGTATGGCCATCATCATCTTGTGCCTTTGATATCCATCATAGCATCGTTGACGTCTCGCCAACTATTGCTTCTACGACTATTGCTGCCACTTAGTGATAAAGTACAAACAATTACAGGGCGATTGCATTACATACAATAAAGCGACAACCATATGGCTCCTGCCAGTTGTCGATATCTCTGTTACAAAACATGATCATTTCATACAATAAATTTAGCATCATGTCTTGACCATATCACATCACACATGCCCTGCAAAAACAAGTTAGACGTCCTCTACTTTGTTGTTGCAAGTTTTATGTGGCTGCTATGGGCTGAGCAAGAACCGTTCTTACCTATGCATCAAAACCACAATGATTTTTCGTCAAGTATGTGTTGTTTTAACCTTCAACAAGGACCGGGCGTAGCCACCCTCGATTCAACTAAAGTTGGAGAAACTGACACCCGCCAGCCACCTGTGTGCGAAGCACGTTGGTAGAACCAGTCTCGCGTAAGCGTACGCGTAATATCGGTACGGGCCGCTTCATCCAACAATACTGCCGAATCAAAGTATGACATGCTGGTAAGCAATGTTACTATTATCGCCCACAACTCACTCATGTTCTACTCATGCATATAACATCTACGCATAAACCTGGCTCGGATGCCACTGTTGGGGAATGTGGTAATTTCAAAAAATTCCTACGCACACGCAAGATCATGGTGATGCATAGCAGCGAGAGGGGAGAGTGGTGTCCATGTACCCTCGTAGACCGAAAGCGGAAGCGTTATGACAACGTGGTTGATATAGACGTACGTCTTCACAATCGACCGATCCTAGTACTGAACATACGGCACCTCCGCGATCTACACACATTCAGCTCGGTGATGTCCCACGAACTCACGATCCAGTAGAGTGTCGAGGGATAGCTTCGTCAGCATGACGGCGTGATGACGGTAATGATGACACTACCGATGCAGGGCTTCGCCTAAGCACTACGACTATATGACCGAGGTGGATTATGGTGGAGGGGGCACCGCACATGGCTAAGAGATCAATGATTAACTTGTGTGTCTGTGGGATGCCCCCTCCCCTGTATATAAAGGAGTGGAGGAGGGGGAGGGCCGGCCCTCTACTATGGCGCGCCCTGGGGAGTCCTACTCCCAGCGGGAGTAGATTCTTCCCCTTCCAACTAGTAGGAGTAGGAGAGAAGGAAGGGGAAGAGAGAAAAGAAGGAAGGAGGGGGCGCCGCCCCTCACCCTAGTCCAATTCAGACTAGGCCTTGGGGGGTGGCCTGCCCTAGGTAGCCCCTCTCCCTCCCTTGAAGCCCAAGAAGGCCCACATACTCACCAGCGAATTCCCGTAACTCTCCGGTACTCTGATAAATACCCCAACCACTCAGAACTTTTCTGATATCCGAATATAGCCTTCCAATATATCGATCTTTACATATCGAACATTTCGAGACTCCTCGTCATGTCCGTGATCTCATCGGGACTCCGAACAGCCTTCAGCACATCCAAACTCACAATACCGATCGTCACCGAATGTTAAGCGTGCGGACCCTACGGGTTTGAGAACTATGTAGACATGACCGAGACTCATATCCTATCAATAACCAATAGCGGAACCTGGATGCTCATATTGGCTCCCACATGTTCTATGAAGATCTTTATCGGTCAAACCGCATAACAACATACGTTGTTCCCTTTGTCATCGGTATGTTACTTGCCCAAGATTTGATCGTCGGTATCTCAATACCTAGTTCAATCTCGTTACTGGCAAGTCTCTTTACTCATTTTGTAATGCATCATCCCGCAACTAACTCATTAGTCACATTTCTTGCAAGGCTTATAGTGATGTGCATTACCGAGAGGGCCCAGAGATACCTCTCCGACAATCGGAGTGACAAATCCTAATCTCGATCTATGCCAACTCAACAAACACCATCAGAGACACCTTTAGAGCATCTTTATAATCACCCAGTTACATTGTGACGTTTGATAGCACACAAAGTGTTCCTCCGATATTCGGGAGTTGCATAATCTCATAGTCATAGGAACATGTATAAGTCATGAAGAATGCAATAGCAACATACTAAACGATCAAGTGCTAAGCTAACGGAATGTGTCAAGTCAATCACATCATTCTCTAATGATGTGATTCCGTTCATCAAATAACAACTCATGTCTATGGCTAGGAAACTTAACCATCTTTGATTAACGAGCTAGTCAAGTAGAGGAATACTAGTGACACTCTGTTTGTCTATGTATTCACACATGTACTAAGTTTCCAGTTAATACAATTCTAGCATGAATAATAAACATTTATCATGATATAAGGAAATATAAATAACAACTTTATTATTTCCTCTAGGACATATTTCCTTCAGAAATACACCTTCTCAGTTGTGACACGTGGAACAAATTGTGTACTTCCGATAATTCTGGTGGCAATTGCAACTGATAAGCAACTGTGCCAACTCGTGTCATAATTGGGAATGAACCAGTATATCTTGGTGCTAATTTGCCTCGGGTCTGAAATCTCTTGACTCCCTTCATGGGGGTGACTTGGAGATACACGTGTTCACTTGGTTCAAAACTGACTTGTCGATGCTTGGCATCATAATAACTTTTCTGTCGTTACTTAGCCAGTTGTAGTCTATCTTGAATTTCCTTGACTTGTTTCTCTGCCTCCAATATCAGATCAGTACCAAAGATACGACTATCTACGATCTAAGACCAATTTAATGGAGTGCGGCACTTAGGGCCGTATAAAGCTTCAAAGGGTGACATTTCCAGACTAGTTTGAAAACTGTTGTTGTACAAGAATTCCGCATATGCCAGACAATCTTCCCATTTGGGTCCATGGACTAAGGCACATGCTCGGAGCATATCTTCAAGGATTTGATTTTCTCGCTCGGTCTGACCGTCTGTCTGTGGATGATAGGCGGTGCTATATTTGAGAGCGGTCCCCAAAGCTTGATGGAGTCGGGACCAGAATGCATAGGTAAACAATGAACCTCTGTCTGAAGTGATTGTTTTTGGTACTCCATGCAAACTGACAATCCGAGATACGTATAACTGTGCGAGTTGATCAGCACGAAAGGTGGTGCAGATGGGAATAAAGTGAGCCACTTTAGTTAGCATGTCCACTATGACCCATATAGCATCATTGCCTCGGTGAGTCCTAGGTAGACCGGTGATAAAGTCCATGCAGACATCATCCCATTTCCATTGTGAGACAGGTAGAGGTTGGAGAAGTTTGGCGGGCTTCTGGTGTTCCACCTTTACTTTGTTGCAGATGTCACAACAATTGACAAAATATGCAATGTCCCTTTTCATTCCATCCCACAAAAATATCTGTCAAATGTCTTCATACATTTTGGTGTTGCCTGGGTGTATCAAATATGAAGATTCGTGTGCTTCTGCCAATTTCTTTTTCTTCAAGTCTGCTTGCTGAGGTACGCATGTCCTTCCTCGGAACCGGAGTGTACCTAGTGCGTCCTTTGAGAAATCCTGAGTTTTGCCTTTGCGCAGACGTTGGAAATATACTTGCAGACTCTTGTTGTCAACCTGTGCCAAGTTACTTCCAAAATATTCACGAGACCGGCATCAACAATTACCAAGTTTAACTGAGTGATCTCTTGCTAGAGTTCGGGAGGCAAAGATTCCAGCATGGCGTTTAAATTGGCAGGTTTGCGACTGAGGGCATGAGCAACCACGTTGGCTTTTCCCAGATGGTAATTTATTCCCAGATCATAGTCCTTGACCAACTCGAGCCATCTTCGCTGTCAAAGGTTTAACTCTGGCTGAGTAAAGATATATTTCAGACTCTTGTGGTCGGTAAATATTTGACATCTCTTCTCAATGAGATAATGTCTCCAAATTTTTAGAGAGTGCACAACCGCGGCCAGTTCCAAATCATGTGTAGGACAATTCCCTTCATGAGGTCGTAGCTGGCGAGATGCGTAAGCTACCACCTTGCCATCTTGCATAAGTACGCACCCAATACCTTTTCTGGATGCATCACAATACACATCAAAGCTACGGTAAATGTCTGGAAGAGTCAGGACTGGTGCTGATGTAAATATGGTCTTTAGCTTGTTAAAGCTCTGCTCGCAATCCTCAGTCCATTCAAACTTCTTGTCTTTCTTGAGGAGTTCTATCATTGGCTTGGCAATTTTGGAGAATCCATTGATGAACCGGCGGTAATTTCCGGCTAATCCAAGAAAACTCCTGACTTCGGATACTGTCGTGGGTGCACTACTAGGAAAAGGGCTATAGATGATATGGACTCTAATGGCGCACCAGACATGTGGTGCGCCATTAGTATATACTAATGGCGCACCACATCCATGGTGCGCCATTAGTAACAAAAAAAATTATTTTGTTTTTCAAAACTAGTAATGGCGCACCAGGGGATAGTGCGCTATTACTAGTTAAACTAGTAATGGCGCACCACATCCACAGTGCACCACTAGTAAAAAAATTCAAACTTTTTTTTCAAAGTTAGTAATGGTGCACCGTGGGTGTGGTGCGCCATTACTAGTTAAAACTAGTAATGGCGCACCACACACACGATGCGCCATTACTAACAAAAAAATTTATATTTTTTTTATTTTATTTTTCCAAAGTTAGTAATGGCGCACCGTGGGTGTGGTGCGCCATTACTAGTTAAACTAGTAATGGCGCACCACACCCACGGTGCGCCATTACTAATTTTGACCCAAAGTTTCCCCGAGTGCAACCCCCCTGTGGACCGCCTTTTCAGTTTAAAAAAAATAAAAGAAAATTATGGAAATGTCAAAAAAATTAAAAAATATAAGTTTCCCATGTGATATGTGGTCTAGTTGTTGGGAAAATTTACAAATATGAATTTCGACTTTATTTGCAAAATCTCTCTAGAATTTGTAAAAATGGGCATAACTTTTGCATACTAACTCGGATGAAAAAGTTTTTTATATGAAAAATCATCTACTCAAAAAGTTACATCCAAATTTAACTAGGGGAACCCCGTTAAACATTTTCAAAATCCCCAAAAACCTAACAGAAAAAGAGTTACGTGGCTTTCAAGATCTAGAGGCAAAAAAATTCAAAAAAAATTCAAACTTACTAGTGGCGCACCGTGGATGTGGTGCGCCACTAGTAATAGAAAAAAAATTGGTTTTGATTTTTTTTCAAAAAATGATACGTAATATGACCGGGAAGTTTGAAATATTTTTCAAAATTTCAGCATAGTGATGAACATGAACAAAGTCCTAGACATCAACAAGGTATAATAGGATTGATATGCTAGATATATCAATAAGTGCCTGTGGAGTGAGCTGTTGCTGGGGTTGGATAGAACTCTGAAGTTAAGCGTGCTTGGGCTGGAGTAGTGTGTGGATGGGTGACCTTTCGGGAAGTTTGACCATGGAGTGCGATTTGACCCGAGATTAAGCCATAGTGACCCGAGATTAAGAAAAGAAATAAAAAAATTCTGAATTTTTTTAAAAAAAAATTGTTACTGATGGTACTAATGGCGCACCGTGGGCTATACTAATGGCGCACTAGCGATGCGCCATTATTATACCAGATACTAATGGCGCACCACACGTGCTAGTGGCGTGGTGCTACTGGCGCACCTGTAGTGCGCTATTAGTAGCGAAAACAGGTGCGCCACTAGCAGCCCTTTTTGTAGTAGTGGTGCTGCCCAATCAAGCACATCTTTTACTTTGTTGGGATCCACTGTGATACCTTCTGCTGATAGAACATGCCCCAGAAATCCAACTTGTTTGAGCCAAGATTCACACTTGCTGAATTTTGCATACAGCTGATGGTCACGGAGTCTCTGTAAGACTGCTCGGAGGTGTTCCTTGTGTTCCTCGTCACTTCTAGAATATATGAGAATATCATCAATGAAAACCACCACAAACTCACCCAAGAATTCCATGAACACCTTATTCATCATATGCATGAAAAAGGCGGGGGCATTTGTGAGACCTAAGGACATCACCGTATATTCATAAAGACCGTAACGGGTAGTGAACGCGGTCTTACGAATATCTTCCTTCGTGATCTTCAGTTGATGATATCCGGTCCTTAAATCAATCTTGGAAAATACCTTTGCACCACTGAGCTGATCGAACAAATCATCAATCCTTGGTAGTGGGTATTTGTTCTTGATGGTGACATCGTTCAACTGACGGTCCACGCATATTCTGAGACCACCATCTTTTGTCTACAAATATTGCAAGTGATCCCCATGGTGAAGAACTTGGGCAGATATATCCTTTTTGCAGCATCCCATCCAACTGTTTCTTTAATTCCAGGAGCTCGGAGGAAGGCATCCAATTATACTTTTTGTACAACAATGCAGTCCCGGGCACAAGATCAATTGCAAACTCAAGCTTCCTGTCTAGAGGCATTCCGGGTAATTCTTTGGGGAATACATCGGGAAATTCACTGACCACCAGAATCAGATCCTATTCTTCAGCTACTGTAGTGAAGACTATCTCCCTTTTGGGTATACCTTTGCGGGCAATAAATTTTGTGGCTTGGCCCTCCTGATTTATCAGGGTGACTTCTCGGGTCGCACAATTTATGCATACTTGATACTGGGTCAACCAGTTCATTCCCAAAATAACATCCAACTTGGCAAACTCGATGACTATCAAAGTGGTTGGAAAACGGACTCCCTTGATATCAATTTCCAATTTTTTGCAGAACAGATGGCTTTTGATCACGGATCTCAGGGATTGAACCAGCATATTCTTTCCCAAAAGCAAGCAAGAAAATTTCTTTTGGGCAACGAAACTCCGAGAAATAAAAGAGTGGGAAGCCCCAGAGTCAAATAAAATTATTGCAGGTATGTTATTAACGAGAAACATACCAATGACGACTTCGGTGTTTTCTAGGTCTTCTTCTGCCGAGAGATTATGAACTTGCCCTTGGATGAGCCTCTGGGTATGGTATGGCCCCATGTGATTGACTTGCGGCCAGAACGGGGCATTTGACATCTTGGGACACTGCCTGGCATAATGTCTAGTTAGGCCACAATTAAAGCAGGCGTTGTTGCCCTGACGTTCCTCGTGCACTGGACTGGTCACAACATTCTTGACTTGAGTAGTGGTCTTGTTCACATTCTGCTGCCAATTTGGTTTATACTCCACTTGAGTGTGTTGCGAGGTATGGGCCTTCTGAATAGGCTTCCCGTCCTTCTTTCACTCAAATTTGCGCTTGTGGTCATTATTTGCGGGGCGGTTGTCTTGCACAGGCTTGTACTCTCTTTCTGCAATGAGAGCCTTGTTCACCAGAGACTGAAAATCTGGAAAGTCGAGCATGCAGAGAGCACTCCCGAGGTGTTGATTTAATCCTCCAAGAAACCTGTCGATCTTTCTTTCTTATTTGGCTACATCATAAAGGGAATAATGGGCCAGATGGTTGAACTTGTGCAAATATTCGCTTACTGACAGACTGCCTTGAGTGAGACCAAGAAATTCGCGTTGCTTGACCTTCATGTTACCAGCTGGAATATGATACTTGAGAAATTGGTCCTTGAAATTATTCCACATAATTTCTTCTCCTGCAGGCCACAGAGCTTTAGCATTATCCCACCATATAGCAGCGGCTCCTTCAAGATAGTGGGTAGCGAACGGAACCTTGTGAGCTTCATCAGTGCGAGCATCTCAAGTTTCTTCTCAATGGTTCTCAACCAATCATCTTCTTCCAAAGGGTCAACCACTTGACTGAAACTAGGAGGCTTAGTCCTTTGAAAATCTGACAACTTGGAGTGATGTCCATTTGGATATCCAATCTGTCCAACCATGTCTTGCACACTTTTTAACAACTCAATCAGATCGTTATTCCTTCTTTCCTCAAACATTCGCATAATTTGTTCAGTAGAGGGTGGATTTGGCGGTGGAGGCGGTGGTTGCGGATACGGCTCGGGGGAGTGTCCTGCCTATCATGCTTAACGACGAATAAGGACATCCTCACAAGCCTGCGTGCTGCTTCCTCCCTGCGTCATCCTACTTTTATTTTTCCCAATAAGAGCAACCAAGATTAGAAACATCCAATTATGGAAAGAAAAGCCAGCAACAAACCCAGAAAAGCGAACGAACGGAAAACACAGTGATCGAATAAAAAGTTCCAACATAATTATACATAGACTCATACATGAAAGGTAAACATCATGACGGGTGCGAATACTCGCATACATGCATCATAGCTCATACAACTACATATGTACATCACATGACCACTGCTGATACTCAGACACTCTAGGACTCTGTTGGTGCTGCCGGATCCTCTCCTGAGTCAGACACAAATCCTGAACTAAGGACTCCAACCGAAACCTCCGGGTTAAAGGTAACATGACGACGCTGCCTCGAGGGCTCTCCCTCAAGGGTAGGTGCGGAAGGATAAGGGGTCATGGGAGCTGCAGGGGTAGCAAGAAGAGACGCCCACTTAGTAGGAGCACTATGTGGGTTCACCGTCGAGGTGCTCGAGCTACTCGTGGGAGTAACCGGAGAAATAGGCGAGCTAGAATTGGGCACAATATAAGGAGTAAATTCCGTAGAAGGTGGAGTAGGGTAGGATCTAGTGGCAGCTAAAGCAGAACGAGCACGATTCAGCTCTCGAGCCAACTCGTGAATCATAAGATAACTAGCAGTGATATATCGAGAAAGGTGGCTAGTGTCACTATCAGACACCGGATCAACGGAATGAAATCGAACACGACCATCATCGTGAAGGGACGGGTAGAAACAAAAACCTGGGTGGTTCTGCATCCGATCCTCAGCATAGAGTAACTCAACGAGAATATCAAACGCAACATACTGGATGGCCTGAGCGGTAGTGGATGCATAACAACTTCGAGAGGTACGAGTGTAAGAACCTGCTGACGAACTGGTGCGCAGGGTAACCACGGTGAGATACTCATACACACAGTCGGCTAGACGCTCCCAGTACACCCGATATGCTGGATCATCGACGTGAGGGTACAGTCGATGCCACACACTATGAAGAAGATGCGAAGAAGTGTAGGGCATCAGCTGCAACTGACATGGATACAGCACCGGAGCCATATACACTCACAACCATTAACAGGTTAGAAATAACAATAAGTCTAATGCATGCAATGTAATGCAGCATCCAGATGCAATTACTAACGACACTCAATTAGCAACTAACTAATGTTTACTTGGTGTGTCGGGGTCTAGCATGACCTACAGTCAGCGCAGCTCTGATAGCAAGCGTTGTGGCACCCTGGCTTAGAGCGACCGGTTTACCTTGCATTGCCAACCCAGAGATCATGTCTTCTGGCAACACATAACATTTTGGTACAGAAATCACCGCTTTATTGAAACTAGCGAGGCCAAGCGGCACACTCGGTGCGGCTGAACAATATGTACATTATTTAGTGAACATAAAAGGGCCTCGAGCACGACATCTACATGGCAGCGGAACAACGACGTAGCGGGACTCCATTGCACAGGGACACCAATGTGGACACAGTCTAGACACGGCAGCACTCCAATCCTGTTAGACTTTCCTGAAATCTGGCATAACAGGCCAGGTAAGTACATTGAATGTGCTTGCAAGCTCACAGCAAACAGAACCATAATGACAAACAATATCATGACATTTAAACAAGTTCAATGCAATATCAACATGCTACTCATGCAGTGAACAAACTTGTGCATTGAGTCACTCGGACTCTCTTACCAACAGGTTGCCTTGCAACCAAACAGTGATCACGACGGATCATGAACAGAACCGTACTTGGCTCAACAGGTTACCTCGTAACCAAACAGTGATCACTCCTGGATCACAAGTAATACCACAACAGTCGGTCTCATTGACATCATCATAACTCAACAAGTGCAATGCAAATAACTTAGTGTGCAAGATTATTTATGAAAGTTGATCCATGGTGTGACTTACTTATGAACTAGGCCCTTATCCGCGGGCGTGGCTATTGATAGATTAATACACTATGCAGAGGTAGCACACTTTACCCACACCACGGAACCCGTGGCCTCACACTCCCATTTGGGTGGACCAACGGCATTCCGACAGAACCCTCCCATTGCCATGACACTCTTAAGGCCACTCCGACCAACTCCCCTCTGCGATCAGTCCTGGGTGACCGAGCCTACCAAAGGCAAAACTACCACTGTCATGGCAAATAAATAGTCCCAAACGGGGACACGGTACCATAACAACAACAGGTCCACAAGGTTATGTCTGCTTACCGGGCCAGGGTAACGCACACCCATAACCTTCCCTAGTTGGAGGTACCGACAAGAGGCATGACAATGGAACAACTACGACCTCCCCATACTAAGCAAATGTGGTTGCACATGGCAGCCCGATTCAGTGGCACCATGACTCTACCAACTTTTACTTCAAGTTCAATTATCATCAAGTTTAACTTGAAAATAAAAATTCTCGAGTCACAACATGACATGCTTATGCAACCATGTACCATGCATCATATATCACTTAACAATAACAAATCAACCTTATTCAAAGTTCTACTTGCACAAACTCAACTAGCAACATTTCTGGTCCTTTCTTACTGGTTATTTCTACTCATCACTTTGGTTGGTATTTATCAAATAGAACTCATTTTTCATATAGTAAAAATAATACTCATGATCATAATACCATATTCATGACAAAATTTACTTAGATCAACTACTCAAGCTATATCTCACTAGTTCAAGCATTCATTTCTGTTAACTAAGCATTTTGATCATGACAAACTAAATAACACAAGCATCATTTATTTTTAATACTATATGCAATGAATATCATATATATTCAAGTAGAAAATCGTGGATATTGCAAAGACACCATGACAATGTTGTTGTGGTTTGCCTTAGTGCAGATGAGCTTCACACTCCTCCTGGATGCCTTCAAGACAAGCTTCACCTTCTGAAAATAAATCAAATGACAAAAAGGAAATATCAAGAACACTTCTGAAAATTACCATAAATTCTACGCAGCAAGGGAAAATCTCATCTTGGTTGTGCTACTAGGATTTTCCAGTAAGAACAGAATGCAAAAAGAATCAACTCATTTGGACTTGTAGAATAAAATTTACAACTAGTTAAAGTTCTGGTCAAATTTGAACTAAATTTGAATTAAAAAGAAAAACCAGGGGGGACGTTGAAGGCGTAAAATGCCAGGGCGCCACCACTCATACCGCTTCGGGCATGGCCTGAGAGGCTGACAGTGGGCCTCAGCTACCAGGTCGAAGGGGAGAGAGAGAAAAACATAGGTGGGCGGCATGGCGACGACGCTTTCTCCGGCGAGGAGTGCCCGACGACGAGATCTAGAGGGATCTGATTGAAGAGGAGATCGAGGCGCACCTGCACGTACCCGTAGTGTGGCTAGGGGTGGTCGGACGGGGTCGGTATGGAGCTCTCCAGCGACGGTAGTGGGCGGAGCTCGTCGGAGATGGTGGCTCCAGCGACGCAGGGTTAGTCCAACAGCACCAACAGAACCAGCACGCACTAGTAGATCACCACGAACACATTGGAGGGGTCAGTTGAGCTCGAGCGGCTTTGGAGAGGGTGGGGGCAGACGAGGGGGATCTCTGGTGAGCTCGGGGTCGGGACGGCGGCCAGAGGCCTGCCCAGCCGGGCTGTGGCGTTCTACTGGTGTGTGG
This sequence comes from Triticum dicoccoides, assembly GCF_002162155.2. Taxonomy (NCBI): domain Eukaryota; kingdom Viridiplantae; phylum Streptophyta; class Magnoliopsida; order Poales; family Poaceae; genus Triticum; species Triticum dicoccoides. The sequence goes on along the minus strand of NC_041389.1, from coordinate 681,060,374 downwards.
TAGTGTGATGAGTGTGTGTGAGGATAGGAACGAGCTCGGGAGAGCTCTATTTATAGTCGAGGCCGAGGCGGGGATCGAGAGCTCGCCAGAGTTCTCTGGAGCGTCGATCGACGATGACTGGCATTAGTGAGATAGGGGAAGACACCTGCTACCTCTTGAGCACTACGGTTGTTTTCCCTTGAAGAGGAAAGGGTGATGCAGCAAAGTAGCGTACCCTCAGTTTTTGAGAACAAAGGTATCAATCCAGTAGGAGGCTCCTCAAAAGTCCCTCGTACGTACACAAACAAACAAGAACCTCGCAACCAACGCGATAAAGGGGTTGTCAATCCCTTCACGTAAACTTGCGAATGTGAGATCTGATAGAGATAATAAGATAAGATAAATATTTTTGGTATTTTTATGATATAGATTGGAAAGTAAAGATTGCAAATAAAAGTAGATTGGAAACTTTATATGATAAAAGATAGACCCGGGGGCCATAGGTTTTACCAGTGGCTTCTCTCAAGATAGCATAACTATTACGGTGGGTGAACAAATTACTGTCAAGCAATTGATAGAAAAGTGCATAGTTATGAGAGTATCTAGGCATGATCATGTATATAGGCATCACGTCCGCAACAAGTAGATCGAAACGATTCTGCATCTACTACTATTACTCCCCACATTGACCGACTCTTGCCTACATCTAGATTATTAAGTTCATAAGAACAGAGTAACGCATTAAGCAAGATGACATGATGTAGAGGGATAAACTCAAGCAATATGATATAAACCCCATCTTTTTATCCTCGATGGCAACAATACAATACGTGCCTTGCTGCCCCTACTGTCACTGGGAAAGGACACCGCAAGATTGAACCAAAAGCTACGCACTTCTCCCATTGCAAGAAAGATCAATCTAATAGGCCAAACCAAACTGATAATTCGAAGAGACTTCCAAAGATAACCAATCACACATAAAAGAATTCAGAGAAGATTCAATTATTTCTCATAGATAAACTTGATTATAAACCCACAATTCATTGGATCTCGACAAACACACCGCAAAAAGAGTTACATCGAATAGATCTCCAAGAAGATCGAGGAGAACTTTGTATTAAGAATCAAAGACAGAGAACAAGCCATCTACCTAATAACTATGGACCCGAAGGTCTGTGGTAAACTACTCGCAACTCATCGGAGAGGCCTTGGAGATGATGTAGAGGCCCTCCATGGTCGACTCCCCCTCCGGCGGAGCGCCGGCGAAGGCTCCAAGATGGGATCTCGCGGATACAGAAGGTTGCGGCGGTGGAAATAGTTTCTTGTGGTGCTCCTGGATGTTTTCAGGGTACGGGAGTATATATAGGCGAAGGAGGTAGGTCAGGGGAGCCACGAGGGTGGGGGCAAGCCTACCCCCCTAGGGCACTCCCTCCTGCCTCGTGGCCGCCTTGGCTACTTCTTGACGTCAACTCCAAGTCTCCTGGATTGCGTTTGTTCCAAAAAGATCGCTCCCAAAGGTTTCATTCCGTTTGGACTCCGGTTGATATTCCTTTTCTTCGAAACACTGAAATAGGCAAAAAATAGCAATTCGGGTTGGGCCTCCGGTTAGTAGGTTAGTCCCAAAAATGATATAAAAGTGTAAAGTAAAGGCCATAAACATCCAAAACGGGTAATATAATAGCATGGAACAATCAAAAATTATAGATACCATGGATACGTATCAACGCTGGAGATCACGCGGGAGATGTAGGCGAGTTGCACGAGCACAGGAGCATGGTACAAGATGAGCACAGGGGCACGGGCGCACTGTTGCGTTGGCCGCGCCGTGCCCGTGCTCGCTGCGGCGAGCTCCAGCATCGGCGAGCGCCAGGGTGCACGTAAGGGGGCTCAAAAGAAGATGGTGGCACGGTTTGGCAAGGTGTTGTAGCGTGGGCAGTGAGCACGCGCGAAACAGAGGTGTTGGCACAATGTAGAGCGCGTCGAACGCATGCCAACCCTCTTGGACGAACGTGGTCACCACCTAAACTATGGCATCAGGCTGAGCTAAGCCCAAACAACATGTGTGGTAGCTAGTCCTTAGTGGTTTTAGTTGTTTTGCACGTTTGGATGGATCACAGGTGCACTGTGGGAGTGGCTATCTTCCTGGCAAGTTTCTGGACAGAAACATGTGAGCTTAACTGAGAAAAAATCTAGTGGGTGTTAAGAGCTATGCTTTGAGGTTTAGTGATCTCTTAGAAAGGTAATCAAGCTCAGAAAAGATCAGCCCCAAAACGTGAAGCAAAAATATACTTGATGTGCAAAGTGATCATTCTTTTTGGAACAGAAATGATTTTCTGTAGCAAAAATATTACAAAAAAGTAATGCAATGTTTTTGCTCAGGAAGGTGCGCTAGGGATCAAAGAATATTTGTGAATTTATTTAGGATTTTTGGAGCAAGAAATCTAGGGGTTGCTTTGGCACATTCTTCTTTGAAGTGATTTTCAGGGAGGAAAATGAATATTTTTCTTTTATGAAAAATATCCATTGGGCTTTTGTTGGAGTTTTTTAGAGAAGAAAAGGTGAGTTAGAGGTGGATGGGTCACTTGCGTTAAAATCAAGGGTAGGCCCAAGTGTTCAAGTCCATTTGAATTGATTCAAAACTCCAAATCCAAAGAAAAGGCAACTGAAAGTCCAGAAAAAGAGAGAAGGCAAAAACAAGGTTGTCACACACTCTACATGTAGCTTTGGTCCACCACCAGTCCACCACCACCACCACCAGATCCCCTTCTTCCTCATCTTTCATCTTCAATTTCGTGCATCACCAGATCCCTTCTCTCCTCTCTCCAATAGCACCAACAGATCCCCTTCTCATCTTCATCCAACATTAACCATGGTGTCCTGGGATGATCTTCCCAGTTCTTGTGAAGATGACTCTGTGGCTAGCAAGGTTAGCGTGCTCCTCATCCAGTCTAGGGTTTCTCAACTAGGGTTTCTCTGTCAATTGATTGCAAATCTCTCTCTATTGTTTAGCCACCTGCCAGAATTTCTTGTGAGGAATGGAGTGGCTTGGCTATAGATCTGCCTAGCTTTAGATGTGGGCAAGGATATTTGTGTGAGAAGCATGTGGCATTTGAGTCTGTTGATAGTGGCAGAAGGTTTCTAGCTTGTGCACAGAAGGTTAGTAATTTTTTTTGCATTTGACACTGTTACACAAGAAGTCATTTGAAGTATGTTTTAAGTTTCATCATCATGCACAGAACTGAATACTGGCAGTTAACTGATTTTTTTGTTTGGTCTAAATTGTTAGGAGGTTCCTAAATGCAGATATGTTGAGTGGGTTGACCCTGAGTGGCCTGATGCTCTGAAGATGAGCCTAGATAGTATATGGACCATGTATGAAGAGGAGAAAAAACAAAGGCTCAGACAGAATGTTGTGAGTGCTCAAGAAAACTTCAAGGTTCTTGAAGAGAAGAAGAAGATGGAAAATGAGTTGAGGCATTTCAAGCTTGATTTTTCTAAGATGGTGGCTGAGAAGGAGCAGGCAATGAGCCAATTAGGCAGCACACAACTTGCTCTGACTGATCTAAAGGAAGAACTTGAGAAGAAGAAGATCACAGACAAGTCAGTAACCAACATTCATCAGGTCCTCAGGGTTAATGCAGAGAAAGAGAGGGACCAAGCAGTGCAGGAGAGGGACCAAGTGATTCAAGAGAGGGATGATTTGAAGCATGAGAAAAGGAAGCTTGAGTACATGATTGGTGACCTATTCAAACACAAAGAGGCCACCAGGGAGAAGATAATGAAGCTGAAGGGCATGCTGAATGAATTTGATTGAATCTGTGTCATTATAAAAAAAATGACTTTGTATCTTTCCTAGAATGTGTACTTTCTGTCAAATGAACATGAACCTCCTCCTGGATTTGTGTCATTTGTACTTTCTGTTAAATGTTAACTAAATTGGGTTCACATAACTAAATTGGGTTTAGATAACTAAATTCAGATAAGAAATTGAAGTTAACTGTCAGTGTTTCTTCTTTTGGAAAGATTTGCTGATTTCTATGTCTGAATTTGTATTGTTGAATTTGCTACAAAATGAACATATGTACCAAATTTTGATTAATGAAAAAAAATCACACAAAAATAAGGTTTGCCTCGGTCTCAAACCCAGGACCTGTGGTATTGAACGTTGGGCGCAATGCCAGTGGGGTGAGTACTAGTGCTTTGATCAAGGGCAGGTACTAAAGTAACTATTTTGTAGTTGCTAGTGGCCCAATGGCCCATGCCTTTTCGGTTTCCTTCTCTGCTCTTTAAGCGCACCCACCCACCGCTCCACTCACCACTCACCACTCACCTCCAGTCCACAGTCCACCCACATCGCCTCGGTTACCCTGCTACCAGACCACCACTCTGGCGTCAAGAAAACCCTCGTCGCCGACCACCACACAGCCGCCGCCGACATGGAGAACAGCCCCGCCTGGCAGAGGGTCATTGATGACCTCGCAGGCGACGACAAGGCGATGCGCGCGGACCTGGCGAAGATCGGGAAGTGGTTCCCGAGCATTGGGATGCTGCGCCACCATGCGCGTGGCCTCCTCAAGGTCATGACCGACAACGAGCTGGACCGCGCCATCACTGACCCCTTCGGTATCCCTTCTGCGCTTGTCCTTCGATTCGCGATGCAGGAGACGCGCTCCGACGACTCGAGGCAGCGAGCCTGATGGTGGATGTACCGGTCCGCCACCGCACCGCAGCAGCCGGATCCCTTGCATGTTGGCTCGCGAACGGAGCGCATCCACAACATCGACCTGGCCATCCCCGCGGGTGTCAACACGGCCTACTGGGACCACTACCAGCCCGATATCCTCGGGCGCGACGATGTCTCCGACGCCGAGTCATCCGACTCGGAGTACGACTCTGGCTCTGACGATGACTTTGGCTACACTGCCTACTCATCCTGGTCGACTGCCTGGGAGGAGACGGAGGTGATTGTCCTCTCTGATGATGAGCCAGAGGTCAAGGTGTCGGCGCCCATCGTCCCTGAGCTGGAGGTCCAGATGGTGGCGCCCGTTGCCAGGGAGGGTGACAAGCACCGCCCCATTGACGTCGAGCTGCTTCCAGATGTTCCTGACATTGTCAAGAAGGAGGTGGAGGTGGTCTTGGGCCTGGAAGCACAGGTGAACGTCGTAGCGCAGCCAGAGAGGAAGAAGAAGAGGAAGGTGACAGTTGACATGGAGGTTCACCGCTCGGAGCGCCTCCAGAAGATGAAGAATTGAAGATGAAGAAGATGCAGTTGCAGTAGTTAGGTATGCTGAAATATACAGATTTTCAGCATATAAGTTATAAAACAGTGTAGTTTGTTAGGTGTGCTTGTATATTAAGCACATAAGTTATTTCTAATTTCTATTGGCAATGTTGAACTGGTTATGCTCGCTGGTTTGTTGAACTAAGTGGCAGTTGAACTATGTTGATGCTATATAAGTGGCAGCTAAACTATGTCATGCTATTTTATGTTGTCTGTTGATGTTGTTGATGCAGTCTTGTTGCTATGTAAGGCAACAATCCAAAAGTTTCTTCTTGCTATATAAGGCAACAATCCAAAAGAAGAAGCTGCTAAGGTTTTCAGAAAACAGAATCTTTGTCTTCACTAAAATTTTTCTTGACTAAACTTTGTTTGCCATGAACTTTGTCAGATAACTAAATTCAGACAAGTGTAAAAAATTAGTTAACTGTAAAAATTCAGTTATCTTTTCAAACTAAATTCAAACAACTGTTAAAATTCAGTTAACTATTAAAATTCAGTTATATTTTCAAGCTAATTTTAGTTAACTGTAAAAATTCAGTTATCTTTTCAATGACTTAATTTAGATAACTATTAAAATTCAATTAACTGTTAAAATTCAGTTAACAGGGAGGGGAGTGGAAGCAGAATAAGTAGGTTGTCAAGTAACACTTGAGAAAAGCACCGTTCTTATCACACTAGCATTTCACGCAGTTTCTCACACCACGGGTCCTGGGTTCAAGACCCAGGCCACCCTTTTCTTGTTTTTATTATTTGTTTTTTTGTTTTATGTAGGTAAGTACAAAAACCAGTGAAGAGATAAGTACAAAACCACTCTAACAATTTTCATTTTGAATTCAGTGAATCAAGCCATTGAATGAGTACAAATATTACAAGTGCAACAGCACTGAATCATCTCATTGTAGTTTTTGCCAAAAATTTACAAGTGCAATAGCACTGAATCATCTCAACTCCAACAGTTTGAAAGAGTCTCATTGTAGTTTTTGCCAAAAAATTACAAGTGCAACAGCACTGCATCATCTAAACTCATCAAACATGTTCACTCTCTTAAGCTTCTTGGGCACATGTCCACTTGGCCCTGGTTGCTTCCTCTGCTCAGTTCTTATTCTCTTGGCCTCTTCTTGTTGTTTCTTCCTTTCTTCTTGATCTTCTTTTCTCTTCAGTGCTGCCATAGTTCTCTTTGCTTCTTGATTTTCTTTTCTCTTAAGTGTTGCCTCTGCTTTAGCTGCCATTGATTCAAGGGCTCTGGCCTCCTTCTCTTCTTGCAATACAGCTTTTCTTGCTGCTGTAGATTCCACAGCTTTCTTCTCTTGTGCCGCTCTTCTTCTTCTTTCTGACTTTTCTTCTTTCTGCCTCCTCTGCTTTCTTCTCTGCCATCTCATTCATGGCCTCAAGTGTTGCATCTCTCCTAGCTTCCATCTGTATTTCTTTCTCTCTTTTCATCTTCAGCAACTTCATGGTCTGGTTACGTTCATTTGTAGCTCTTGTTGTCTGTGCTGAAGTGATGGAACTTGCTGCCAGTCAGATGAATGATGAATCTGGCAAAATGCTTTCAGTATCTTCTCTAGGAATAGGTCTGGATTGTTGCATACTATTAAGCATTGTAAATCCAAAGTCCTACACATGTACAAATCAATCATCGCATGCTAGCATCAATACAACAAAAAGGAATGGGCCTGAAAAATACAACTAAAAAAGGAATGGACAAAAGGGGAGAATTTGCCTGAAAAACAACTAGTGTATCTGCTCCATCATCTTGTGTGATAACTGATACGTCTTCAACGTATCGACTTTTTCTCACGTTTTTCCTCTTGTTTTGGACTCTAATTTGCATGATTTGAATGAAACTAACCCCAGACTGACGTTGTTTTCAGTAGAACTACCATGGTGTTGTTTTTGTGCAGAAATAAAAGTTCTTGGAATGGAACGAAACTTTGTGAGGATTTTTTATATCAATAATAAGAATTTCTGGAGCCAAGACCCGCCAGGATGGGCACAACCCACCAGGGCGCGCCCCCCTCTGCTGGCGCGCCCAGGTGGGTTGTACCCACCTAGTAGCCCCACGGACGACCCCCCTAATACTATAAAATCACATATTTCTAGAAAAAATCTGGGAGAAAGAATTATCGCGATCCACGAGACGGAGCCGCCGCCAAGCCCTGTTCTTCCTCGGGAGGGCATATCTGTAGTCCATTTTGGGCTCTGGAGAGGGGCGTCTTTGTTCTTCGTCACCACCAACCCATGTCCATCGCCAATTCCATGATGCTCCCAACCGGGAGTGAGTAATTCCTTCGTAGGCTCGCTGGTCAGTCAGGAGTTGGATGAGATTCATCATGTAATCGAGTTAGTTTTGTTAGGGCCTAATCCCTAGTATCCACTATGTTCTTAGATTGATGTTGCTATGACTTTACTATGCTTAATGCATGTCAATTTGGGCCCGGTTGCCATGAACTCAGATCTGAACCGTTTATGAATTCATCATTATATCCATGTTCTAGATCCGATCTTGCAAGTTATAGTCACCTACTAAGGTTATGATCCGACAACCCCGAAGTGACAACAACCAGGCCCACTCTCGGTGATGACCGTAGTTTGAGGAGTTCATGTATTCACTATGTGTTAATGCTTTGTTCCAGTTCTCTATTAAAAGGAGGCCTTAATATCCCTTAGTTTCCAATATGGACCCTGCTGCCACAGGAGGGTAGGACAAAAGATGTCATGAAAGTTCTTTTAATAAAGCACGTATGACTATTTACGGAATACATGCCTACATTATATCGATGAATTGGAGCTAGTGCCGTATCGCCCTAGGTTATAACTATCACATGATGAATATCATCCAACAAGTCACTGATCCAATGCCTACGAATTTACCATACATTGTTCTTGCTAATTTAGTACTATTGCTATTGTTGTCGTTACTGCTACAATATCACTGCTATCATTGTTACTGTTACCGTTACTACTTCTGCTATCATCAAAACTATCATACTACTGTGCTACTAATCACTTTGCTGCAGATAATTAATCTCCAGGTGTGGTTGAATTGACAACTCAGCTGCTAATACCTTCAAATATTCTTTGGCTCCCATTGTGTCAAATCTATAAAGTTGGGTTAAATACTTACCCTCGAAAATTGTTGCGATCCCCTATACTTGTGGGTTATCAAGACCTTTTTTGGCACCGTTGCCGGGGAGCATATCTATATTTATTGAGTCACTTGGGATTATTATCAATTTATCACTATGAAGAATCTGAAGGATGCTAAGACTAAGATATTTCCCTCAAAGACGAGGGGGGGTAAGGAACTGCCATCCAGTTCTGCTTTAGATTCACCTTGTGTTATGAGTAAACTTACAACACCACCACATGCTATTAATTATGATATGTCGCAAGTTATTGATGATGCTACTTCTACTATGAATGATGCTTATGATGATGCTAGTACCATGATAATGATGATGTGCCACTTGGTGAATTTCTTTATGAACAAATTGCTAGAGTAATACAACATGATGTTGTTGAATCTAATGATGAGCTTGAAACTGAAACTCCTGAAACACTTGCTAGAGCTAGCCCTCCTAGATATGAAAAGCCTAAGGTACCGGAAGGCTATGTTATGAGTGAAGAGGCAACTAGAGATATTCTTGCTTGTAAGGATAGAGATGATCTACAGAAATTATTACACAAGTATAAAGAAAAATCTCTGAATGCTAGAATGAAATGTGATCCTGAGTTTGCTACTTCGCCTATTGTTATTGCTGATAAGGATTACGAATTATTTGTCGACCCAGAGTTAATCACTTTGGTTGAATCTGATCCTTTCCATGGTTATGAAGCTGAAACTGTTGTGGCACATCTTACTGAGTTGAATGATATAGCCACCCTCTTTACTCATGATGAGAAAACTTGATACTACTTTATTCTTAAATTATTTCCTTTCTCATTAAAGGCTGATGCTAAAGCTTGGTACAATACTCTTGCTCCTGGTTGTGTGCTTAGTCCCCAGGATATGATTTACTACTTCTCTTGAAAATATTTTCCTGCTCATAAGAAGCAAGTTGCCTTACAGGAAATATTTAACCTTGTTCAAACTAAACAAGAGAGTCTCCCACAAGATTGGGGGAGGCTTTGCTAGTTACTTAATGCTTTGCCTGATCACCCTCTTAAGAACAATGAAAACTTTATATCTTCTATAATGGACTAACCGATGCTTCTAGGGACTTCCTAGATAGTTGTACTGGTTGTGTTTCAGCAAACAAACTATTGCTCAAGATGAAGAATTATTGAATAACATATTGAAAAATTATGACGATTGGACTATTATTGAACCACCGCCTAAACCCACTCCGAAGAAGAGGGGTATATTATATGTCAGTCCTGAAGATATGCAAGATGCAAAGAATCTATGAAGGAAAAAGGTATTAAGGCCGAGGTTGTTAAAAATTTACCACCTATCGAAGAAATACATGGGCTTGAAGCACCACCACCACCCAAGGTGGTAGAGGTAAAATCTTTAATGAAATTCAATGATAGTGATGATCCTCATAATAAACATCCTAGCACTACTAGGGAAAACCCTAGAAGTAGCGCTGGTTTTGTGCTCACTAATAGCGCGGGTAGGTGCGGTACTAATAAGGCGCTACAGCTATTGCTTAGCAGTAGCGCGTGCCGGCGCGCGCTACTGCTAGGACGAATAGTTGTAGCGTTTGTTCATCCCCATGCTACTGCTAATGAAACTAGTGGCAGCGCATTTTCTGTCCATCACTACTAGTATTCATTTTTTATTTTTTTATTTTTAGTGTATTTATGCGGTTTTCTCTCCATCGTACAAATATTGGTACAATACCAGTTATGAGGTTTACATCATTATGTCCAGTGTGTCAAATGAAGGTGGATTAGGTTCAAGTGGAGGCAATATGTGGTGCATGTCAAAAGTATACTACTAATCCAAACTTGATCTAGTTTGGACTAGTCGTACTTTTGATGTGCACCGCATATTACCTCCACTTGAATCTAATCCGCTAGCACAAGCTATTTAATCATCATCATAGTAATTACCACCAACATTATTTATTTAATCACCACTAACACTAGCTAATAATAATCATCATAGTCATTACCACCAACACTAGTTATTTTATCATCATAGTAAATGTGTAGCACATCATCATCCTCAAACTCATTTCTAGCTAGCTAATCACTCCTGCTGCTCTCTCTTAGGTAAAATAACATAAAACATGTGTAGCTCTCCTTCTTGATCAAGTTGGAGCATGCAGATGAACCTGTCTCCTAATCATGGGATGTGCTTCTGTTTGTTGCCCCCTAGTACTTCTCTGCGCTCCCCCATCACATATTTGGTCCAGTCTTGCACTATTAAGCATCCGTTGCTAATCTTGAATGCACTACAGTAATCTGTAGGATATCTTGGTCGTAAGCTAATAATACTCATGGTACCTTTAGTCTCGATCCCATAAGGCACAACATTCATCGGGACTCCCTGTTGAAGAACATCGTATGGTAACATACTTAGCAATGAAGTTTAGCTTCAAAAATAATGTATGGAAAAGATGCACTGAGGACAAATATTAAAAATCTTACCATCCTTCCTAAATAGATGTGACCGTAGTTCAGTACGAACACTATTGGTCGCACGTTTTCAGTACTAACATTTCTAAATCCAGGAAGAAAATTTGTCTTGACAGTATCAAGATCCGCAAGCCATGAAACATAATGACTGAGCTCTTCGCAGTTGAGTTCAGCCCCAGCACAGTATACGGTCTTGTCTACCAAGTGCTGTACATGTTTGCTTGCACCGAAATAAGCTATCAATAGAAATTAGTTGTCAACTATTTTTGAATAAACAATATCAAAGACATAAATATGGTTGAGAAACTCACATTTTGGTATAACTGGAGGCGTCTGCACATCGACCCAGATGTCCGTATTACCTTCAATATCATCTTCCGGACGAATATCAAAGGTGATAACCATATCAGGCTCAAATGCATAAGTCTTGCATAGTGCTCGCCATGTTTTACATCCAAAATAGGTGTAGTCGTCTGAATTGTATAATTTTCTATGGAAAATATAACCATGCTCGGTCTTCAAGTAAAATTTCTTTACCTCCATAGTACGACTGCAACCTATCTTATCCAATACAAAAACTCTTGCATGGCAGGGGATACGCTAGTAGAATAGTAAAAAAAAATATAAGTTGAAGCAAATTATAAGTTCAACTATTTTATCATGCTTAATTACGAAAAAAGACTTGTCGTTGTGACTTACTGTATGACTGTATCCACTTCGAAGTTCTCGTCAAGCTTGATGCTGAAGCGCCTATCATCATCTAGGAAGATTCCGTCGCACAGGTCGCGCTCGTCTTCGCAGTATTTGCAAATACCGAAATCCTTTTCGTCGTCACACATTTCCTATGTTCATCGTTAAAACATTAATTGAAAATTGATCGAAGACAAGTACCAGGATACTCAACACACAAATCTAGGGCACTCGATATTTCCCACATATTCTGGCACAAGTCATGCCAAAATTCACGGAAAAATCCGGCATGACCTTTGCTAAAATAGGACATATCGAGCGCCTGAAATTTGCCGGAACGGAAATGAATCAACACTCCGGCAAAACATAGGCCACTCGGAGGTGTAACCTGCAAACATGACCGGCCACTTGGGCAAGCACATATCATATTTGAGCAACACAAGATATACATTTCAAAATAACTTATAGGACTCAAATTAGCATGCATTGAATAAGCAAAAGTAAATCATCTCATGCATGTTCGTACATCGTCGAATATTATCACTAATACATCCCGAATAGTGTCATACATATAACATCACTAATACAACTAAAACCCTAGCACACGACGGGTATCGGTGCGGGCGGTGGACACCCACAGAGAAGGAACCATCACGGGATCATAGCTCCAGTGAGATCCCTGGAGAACCTGCCAGGTATTGGAGAACCTGTGCTCCAACACAAACAAGTAGCAGCGGATGTGCGCGTCCTCCTCACTGACACGGTGACGCACCACCTCTGCGGGGTCCTCAAGCCTCTGGACCATCACTGGCCCACACGACCGCCACCAAAGAAGGTTCGGGTCAACGACAGGCTGGCTCCTCACCAACCTGCGCCCCCCGGTAGGTAGCGCCTCCCAGTACCACCTCGGCAGAGCCCAGTCCCGGACATGGCCCATCTGGTCAAGCAGGTGTCGTCCTCCACCGAGCCGACGACGAGGATGCGGGATCGGCATCATCCACGTCGATGCGGGAAAAATTGCTTTAACTAAAAAATAGCAACAAGTTCTTACTAACATGTTCTATTAATTCAATTAGTTCTTAGTGAAAATAAACTTACTATAAATAAAAATAAACTAGTACCTAGCTAATTAGTACCTAGTTCTTACTAACTAATTAGTACCTAGGAACTACTGCTAAGGGTTCATACTAACTAACTAACTAACACTAAATTAACTAACTAACACTAAAAATAGCCTAGGGTTCATACTAACTAGCACTAAATAGCTGGGGTTATACTAAGCAAATTAACAAGAGGGATCGGAAGGGGAGAGTGCTTACAAAGGGCGGGGAGAGAGATGGGGTCGGGGGAGACGGTGGCGAGGCGGGGTCGGCGGAGACGGCGGCGAGGCG
>NC_041389.1:681033542-681046655 GCF_002162155.2 Triticum dicoccoides | reverse complement strand
GGGAGACGGAGGCGAGGCGGGGTCGGGGGAGACGGCCACGAGGCGGGGTCGGGGGAGACGGCGGCAAGGCGGAGGCGATGAGGGGGAGAAGAGAGAGTGGTGAATTGGGGAAGGGAGAGGAGGGAATCATGCCACGTGGGGGGTTAGGTGACAATAGACATAACAGCAGCGCGTGAGGGGAAAACACGCTGCTGCTAAAATCGGTAGTAGTAGCACCATTTCTAGAAGGGCGCTACTACTATACCTAGCACGTCGGGAACGGTGTGGCAATTATAGTAGTAGCGCGTTCAGTCCCTGCCGCGCTACTGCTAAGGGGTTAACAGTAGCGCGGTTTTGGTAGACGCGCTACTGCTAAGTAGCAGTAGCGCCTCATTTTAACAAGCGCTGCTGGTAAGATTCTGTGTATAAGGTTTTCCCTAGTAGTGTAGTCAATGCCTTTTTGAGTTTGACAATTACATTAGAAAGCACGATCACTTCAAAGCAAATGTTATGAAACAATTGAAATATAATTCTGATATGATTGCTCTCTTGAGTGACTTGTTATTTAGAATCTCAAATGATGTTAGAGGTGTTGGAAAACATGCTTCTATGGTTCAAACCCAGTTAGAACAAGTTGCTAAATCACAAAGAGAATTACTTGATGAAATGAAACATAATATACATGACTTTGTTGTTAGAGTTGCAACTAGAGGAGGTAAAATGACTCAGGAACCACTTTATCCTGAGGGACACCCAAAAATAATTGAATAAGATTCGCAAAGAAATAACACTCGTGCACCTAGTCCTTCTAAGAATAAAAATAAAAATGATAGGATTTTGCATGCTTCTAGTGAACCTGAAATAGACAAACCTCCTGATAATGAAAATGAAACTTCTATCTCTGATGTTGAAACTCAATCTGGTAATGAACATGCACCTAGTGATAATGAAAAAGACAATGATGACACTCAACAAAATGATGATAAAGAACCAGATAATGATGTTGAGATACAACCACCTGTTGATCTTGATAACCCACAACCTAAGAATAAAATATATGGTAAAAGAGACGCTGTTGCTAGAAAACACAGTAAAGAAAGAGAACTGTGGGTTCAAAAACCTATGCCTTTTGCACCCAAGTCAACTAAAAAGAATGATGATGAAGAATTTGAACGCTTTGCTGAAATGCTGAGGCCAGTCTTTTTGCGTACTCGCTTGACTAACATCTTAAAAATGCCTCCTTATGCAAAGTATATGAAAGACATCATCACAAATAAGAGAAAAATACCATAAGATGAAATCTCCACTATGCTTGCTAACTATACTTTTAAGGATGGAGTGCCTAAAAAACTTGGAGACCCGGGAATACCAACTATACCTTGCTCTATCAAAAAGAATTATGTGAAAACTGCTTTGTGCGATTTAGGAGCTGATGTTAGTGTTATGCCGTTCTCTTTATACAAAAGACTTGACTTGAATAAACTCACACCTACAGAAATATCTCTGCAAATGGATGATAAATCAACTGCCATACCTATTGGTATCTGTGAGGATGTGCCCGTTGTTGTTGCTAATGTTACTTTTTTGACTGACTTTGTTATGCTTGAGATGCCCGAGGACGACAACATGTCGCTTATCCTTGGTAGACCCTTCTTGAATACTGCAGGGGATGTTATTGATTGCAATAAAAGCAAGGTCACTTTTCATATTAACGGGAATGAGCATATAGTGCATTTTCCGAAGAAATAATTCCAAGTGAATGGTAGTAATGTTATTGAAAAATCTCCAACAATCACTATTGGAAGTTTTCAAATACCTCTACCTACTATCAAAAAGAAATATGAAATGCTTATTGTTGGGGAAATGCATATCCCCATTGAGGTAACTTAGTGATTTACGGAAGTTCTTCGGTTTCATGCTAATCGAAAGTGGTTGTTAATAAGACCTCATCAACCTTATTAATGAATCATTTTTGAACGGTGAGAAGTTGATGAATTTAGTAAGCACTGCCTTCTATCCCTACTTTTTGTTCTCTATTTTTATTAGTTAAATAAAATAAAATGCCATGTTTTGTCTATTTTCCGAATTTCCCGTGCAATAAAAAAATGACCCAAAATAAAAGTTCTCAGAATGCCCTGAAAATTGAACATGAATTTTTTTCCTGGATATTTCTAAATTTCTGGTGCAAATAATACCAGAGGGCAGTGCACCAGGTGGGCACAACCCACCTGGGCGCGCCAGGACCCCCAGGCGCGCCCTGGTGGGTTGTGGTCCCCACGTGGGCCCCCTCACTTATCTCTTTAGCCCACATCATCACTTACCTCCAGAAAAAATATCCCCACTACTCTCTCTCCTATGTTCTTGAGCTCAAACCCGTGGATTTCGATCTCTTAGCTCAAAGCTCCGTTTCTGAAACTGTTTCGGGGGATTGTTGCTTGGTATGTTACTCCACCATTTGTCCAATTAGTTTTTGTTTTAGTGGTTTATACTTTGAATAATTAGCTACTCTTGGTGCTGATGTAGATGAGCTTGCATGTTGAATTCTTAGTGTTCTAAGTAGTTTGAATGCTTGCTATGGCCTCTATTATCCCTAGGAGTAGTTGCTATCAATCTTATAAAGTTTTGTTGACAAATTTTTGTCACCTCAAAAAATTTTATTTTCAGAAAATTGTACGCGGACACGATGAACCTATTTGGAAAGAGCTCTTCGAGGAGACAATCCTTGGGGGCATCTCTAGTAGCAGTTCTGCTCGTCGATCTTATGTTGAACCAAGTGAAAGTTCCACGCGTGACGCCGCCACCAAAACATGCTTATGGCCTTGCGATGAATATATGATGCATGTGGGCATTAAGGAGGAATTTGAGCAATATGTTCACAATACTGGCCTCGGTCCCTACTTTTCAGATAAATGTGAACAACGCCAACTTCTCACTGAGTCATTTGTCAAAGGATTTACATTTTTCCTCGTGAGTCTAGGGTGTCTTTTAAGCTTTATGATAATCCATTTACCATCTCACTGGAGAATTTTGCTTACCATTGCAAACTGCCATATTGGGGTTCGCTTGATGAACCATTGAAGGCTGAGTACAAGTCTTTCTTAACTAGCCTTTGTTACGGTGAAAATAGGGGAGTGACACAAGGCAGAATAAAGAGCATTCACTTTCCCGCAATGCGGTATTTTGCATTATTTAACGGAAATTCATAGTAGGCAAGCAAGACTGTAGCATACTTTGTGCGCCAGACTTGAGCCTCATTCACACCGCTCTCACTGGTGAATGGCATTATAACCTTGGGGCGATTGTTGCACGTAGACTTTTGAATAATGCTAAGAGTGGCTGGTTCTATGGGGGAATTTATGCCACACATTTGGCACGAGAGCTGGGTGTTTCACCTTTGCCCTTTGACCCTATCCTACCCACGCAGTATTTAGATTTTGCGGCTTTAAAAAGCCATAATATCCTCAAAGGAAAAATTCATGACTTCACTTATAATTTGTTGTTTAACCAAACCTCTGTTGTGCACACACATTTGCCTGCGCCTGCTCTTTTTGATTATCACAGCAAGGGGAGATATTTTGTTCCTGAGAGCGAGGCCCGAGCTCATAACGCAGCAGTGGTGGCAGCACGACGTGCCAAGGCATCCACATCGAGAGCCTCTATGAGCTTCCACGCAGACTTCTACCCTCCAGGCTACTGATTGATTACCAACTTAGGCCAAAAACCTTAGCTTGGGGGAGTACGTGTTTTCACCGACCTTACATTCATGTCCACATACTTCATTTGTCGGTGTCCACACATTTTCATTGTATCATCCATGCTTAGATTTATTTTCTTGCTTTCTTCTTGTATGTTTGAAAAACTTTAGAAAAAACCAAAAAAATTTAGTTGTAGCCATTTACTTTCTATGCATGCTTAGTAATAGAATTAAACAAATCCAAAAAGATTTCCTTGTTCTTCTTTTGCTTGTTGGGAGCTTTCCCGTGTAAATATTTTTTCTCATTTTTGCTTTTCCCTTTTATTTGCCTGTTCTAGAAAATCAAAAACTCCAAAAATATTTCAGTGTGTTTCTCTGAATTTCTTTTCCTTTTATTCGAGTTGTACCGATGAGAAGACCACGATGAAAATGTTGAGTAGCTCTCATATGAATATTGTTGAACTAATAAGAGCACATTTTACCTTGTCTTCTCCTGTTGAATAAAATGTTTGCAGATTCTAGCTTAGTCCTCGGCATTCTTGCACTATTATTATTTTCATATCATTTGGTCATGCAAGTGAAAGGCAATAATGACGACATCCGATGAACTGGCCGTGGCAGGGAGAAACTTGTATGAACTCGACCTGTTCTGTTTTTGTAAATATGTTTAACCTAGTATCCATGATTTAGCCATTATGATTAAACATGTTTGCAATGAAAATTAGAGATTATAGTTTCTCATGCCATGCATAAGTAGATGGGAGTTGATAATGATTTATCTTGGGTATCAACATAGCATTAAAATGATTGTGATGTAGTATGATGATAAGGTATCCTCCTCTGAATGTTGGAGTGACTTGACTTGGCACATGTTCATGCATGTAGTTGAATCAAAACCAACATAGCCTCTATGACATTTATGTTCATGGTGTTCATATCCTACTCATGCTAGTGTCCAATGTTACTGATGCATAATGTATGGTTATGAACGTTGTTGCTCTCTAGTTGGCCGCTTCTCAATCTAAATTGCTAGCCTTCGCCTGTACTAAGTGGAGATTCTGCTTGTACATCAAAAACCTTGAACCCAAAGTTATTCCAGATGAGTCCACCATACCTACATATATGCGGTATTACAGTGCTGTCCTAAGTAAATTTGCATGTGCCACCTCTACAAACGTCTAAAATTTATCCTTTTTGTGTGTTTGGATCATTCATGGAACGACAAGAGGTGGTCGGTATCTTCCATGCTAAGCGGGTTATTCTCAAGTCGAGTGTTTATTCACTCGCCATCGCATGAGATAATGGGAGGTAATAGGGATTCCCAGTCCCGAACTCAAAAATGCAAAAAATTAAACAAAACTCCCCCAGGACTGATGTTGGTATGGACGGCACCCATTGTTTCGGACAAGTCGTGGAGTGTGATTGATGGTGGAGGAGGAGTAAACCTTTGTTGGGGAACACGGTAATTTCAAAAAAAATCCTACAAACACGCAAGATCTATCTATGTGATGCATAGCAACGAGAGGGGGAGTGTATCTGCACACCTTGAAGATCGCTAAGCGGAAGCGTTTATCAACGCGGTTGATGTAGTCATACACCTTCACGATCCGCCCCGATCAAGTATCAAATGTACGACACCTCCATGTTCAGCACACGTTCAGCTCGATGACGTCCTCGCCTTCTTGATCCAGCAAGACGAGCGAAGTAGTAGATGAGTTCCGGCAGCACGACGGCGTGGTGACGGTGTTGGTGAAGAACAATCTCCGCAGGGCTTCTCCTAAGCACTACGGAAACTATGATGGAGGATAAACTAGAGGGGACAGGGTTGCCGCACACGGCTTGGTGTTTCTTGAAGTGTCTTTGGTGCTAGTCATGCCCCTCTATTTATATGTTGAGCCTTGGGGTCTAAACTTGGAGCAAAAGCCTCCTCAAAGTCGGTTTTGCCCGAAAGGCAAGAGTCCCACTCGGACTCCAGGACCAAAGGCCACAATCCTGGGCGTCTGGCCCAGACGCCATGGGCCTCAACGTATGGCCCAGGGCCAGACACCATGGTCTCCGGCATTTCGCCCCTGGCCTCCACAAAACTCCTTTTGCACCGACTTATCGCCCCGTGGGCCTGACCCCTTGGCCTAACCATATCATCCAATATATGAATCTTACCTTCAGAACATTCCGGAGCTCCTCGTCATGTCTATGTCTCATCCGGGACTCCGAACAACATTCGGGCACCAACATACATAACTCATATAATACTATATCGTCAACGAACATTAAGCGTGCAGACCCTACGGGTTCGAGAACTATGTAGACATGACCGAGACACTTCTCTGGTCATTAACCAATAGCAGAACCTCGATGCCCATATTGGTTCCTACATATTCTACGAAGATCTTTATCGGTCGAACCTTATGACAACATACGTTATTCCTTTGTCATTGGTATGTTACTTACCACTACTGGGAAAAGGCCTACTAATGGCGCACCGGTTTTGCCTACTAATGGGGCACTACCGGTGCGCCATCAGTAGCATGCCATTAGATTTTTTTACTAATGGCGCACCACCGGTGCGCCATTAGTATCTGGTATACTAATGGCGCACCTGGCAGTGCGCCATTAGTATGTAACTCCATGCGCCATTAGTATGCCTCCCAGGGGGCCATATGTAACCATGTGCTTTGTCACACTTATGGCGCACTCTGCCTTGATGCGCCATTAGTATCCTTTGGCATACTAATGGCGCACTCTGCCTTGATGCGCCATTAGTATGAATATTTGGTTTTTTTTTGCTTTTCTGATTTTTGCACAGGTTACAAAATATATTATTGGACAGAATATAGACAGCAGCACACAGCAACATCAGATTCATCGAATACAATAGAAGATTAGTCTCCGAATACAATTCATCATATTAGTCTCCGAATTCAAAAGACCGAACAAAGATAAAACATTACAAGTCTCAAGACCGCGAGGATCGAGTTTGTCTTCACATTACAAGTCAATATCGATCATCTAAACTACCATCACATAAAAGAGAGTTGTGGTCATCACGATGAGCATCATCGCGATCAAACTGGTCTTCATCCGGTTCCTCAAACGCTCCCTCCTCTCTCTCCCGCTAGATAGCGGGCATATCTAGATTCGGCCTCCGCCCTAGTGATGTACCCTTTGTAACTATTACCGCTGAAACGTTGAACCTGTCTCCGACACTCCTCCCAGTCGTCGTAGACTCCGGGAACCTTACCCTTGTACACGACATACGACGGCATCTCTATGCACAAGCCAAACAACAGACAATACATAAGCAATATGTAAGTATGCAAAAAAAGGATCGGAAGAGGAAAGCAAGACATTAATAGCATGATTCATGGTCCTACTAATAAATAGAATCGATTACATCTAAGTTGAACGACTGTCCAAACAAAAGAGACATACGAATTCATTAAAGTTTAATTACAACATGAGCCAATCAATGTTTCAGAACTACACATCACTACTTTCGACTCGACTCATCGGACAGGAGCATGGATGAAGCTGTCATCTGTCGTGATGGTCATGAAATCGCGGTCGTTGTCACCCTGCATTTGTAGCGTTCCATCTATCTCACTGTTGGACGGTTGATATCTGAGGAAGAACTGCCCTAAGGTATGAAGGACATCTTGATGGATGATGTACGCAAACTCCGACTGGATGCGAAAGAATTCTTGTCTGAGGTCCGCGTCCTGGATTGCCGACAAGCTCGCGGCCCAATCTTTGAGATTATCTGGTAGCAGAAGGTGATGATGGTCCCTTACGATCGCCCGCATGTGATGGAGGGCGTAGTAGGCATCCTTTTGACCGCCAGGCGGCTGCTTGACGCAGTAGAACTTTGTATTGTGTGAGAAGGTGTGCTTGCCGTACTTACGAACTGCCCTGGTGAAGGTGCCTCCAGATTTGGCGTAGCCGGGGAGAACATCATCAAGAACTTTCTTGACATTTGTGTAGTCTATCTTGGAGTTACGGTTCGGGTCGAAATACGTGGCCATGGAATATTTCGGGCTTAAGAAGATGAGTGTGCAATGTGTGTCACTGCACAAAACACGGAATGTTAGAAAAAAAAAAGAACGATCGAAATCTAAGAAATCATATGTTACGGGGCGGTTAAGGGATGACTTACTCGGGAAAGTAAGCCACAAGGAAGTTATCCTTATCTGGGTTTGCCAGAATGACGCCTTCGAGGTGTGAACTCGCAACTTGGCGGTCCCCAGCGCTGCTCAAGTGCTTGGCACGCATGTAGAAGGGGTCGACTATCACGATGTCCGGGGTCTTGTCTCTAATGATCCGCATCTCCATACTCAGCGAAAACAGCCGAACGAAGGTGTAGTGCAGCGGATGAAGGTTAAACATAGCAAAGATGTCATCAAACCGCAGGACAATCGTACCCCCGATGTCGCCATCCACAAAGCCCTTGCCCTCTGGCACCTTGGCCACGAAAACCGGGTATGCCACATCATTCTCTCTGAGACGCCGCTTCTCCAAAGAAAGAACACTGTCGTGCAGACTCCGCATAGCACCGGTTGCAGCATTCAGCATATTTGGCGGTAGCATCGCCCTACCCGCCACATGCACCCTCCTCGAGATATCCTTAGGTGAAGGTGGCCCGTCCTGAGCACGGATCGAACTCGGTGCCAGCTGGCTCGCACCGGCGCCCTTGTTAGTCTTTCGCTTCCGTCCCTTTTTCTTGATCTCCTGTAATGGGACCGAGTTCTGCTCACATACCGCCTTCTTGAGTGTGTTGGGGCTGATAATATTTTGCACCTCAGCTATCTGAGGCTCGGTGAAGGCGGGAGCTGGAGGCGTGTCCTGAGAACTGAACGCCAGATGACACCTGTTGCAATTGGATTTCTCCGTCGTACCAGCTAGATCGCGGTCGTCTTGGTTGGGTTCTTGAGAAAGAGGCCCGCAGAACTCGTCAGTGTACCCATGTTCGGCAAAGTACTTATCAACTTTGGTAAATGTACCGTCGTCGTTGTCGTCGCTGTCCGGATCCTGTGCCATAGGGCTGTCTGGATCCTGTGCCATAGGGATGTCCAGCAGGTCCGGTAGCGTTGCGGCGTTCTTGCCATGGCTTGGCGCCGGCACGACTGGCGGTCTTGTCTGTGGGGTGGTGTCCCCCGCCCTCAAACGAATCTGCCTCTTTGGACAAAGCAGGGGCCAGTTTACGCAGGCGCTGAGGGTCATCTCATCTTCCTCGTCGGCCCCAGCGGGTCAAATCGGAGGTAACAGCTCGTCGCAGCCTGGCAGCACCCGAACCACTTCAACCCTATACACTATGGGTGGCATCGGATTACCGTGGAACATGGGGTTGCCCGGTTGAACGATTCTGCCCTTGGCGACATCGACCAACTCGGTGCCCATGAAGTGCAGAAGAGTGCAAGGAACGTCGGCGGTGCCCTGCGAAAACATGTACAGGGCATCAGGGATGCCCAGTCAAAGGCAAGGAGATGAAGTCATCGGCCGAGAGGCTTAGTTACCGTGATGCCGTCGAGCTCGGCTAATGTCGAGGCACCGCCAACGGCGGGCATGCAACTAGCGGAGGGGGCGCTTGCTGGTGAGGTGCCGGCCAGCATACATCTAGGTGCATTAATCTCCAATGCCCGTGTCGGCGCCGGAGACACGAATACCGCCTCCGCCGGAGACACCAATGGCGCCGCCGCCGGAGACACAAATGGCGCCGCCGGAGACACCAATGGTGTCGCTTGCGCGCTGTGCGAGTTGCTGGCCATGAAGCTAGGAACCGGGGGAGGCCCCTGTTGGCCGCTCGCAATCCATGTCGTCAGCCCATGAATCAACGTAGGCACCATGGCATTGAGCTTCGTTCCCAGTTGTTGTTCCACTTGCTCTTGGACAAGCTCCGGAATCTGCGCCACTTGTGCCTTGAGTTCTTCAACCTCGCGCGTCTGGCTTTCCGAGCTGGTCTTTTTCTCCTTCCGCACACCAGCGGTATAGTATGACCCCCATTTTGTGGACAAGCCTTTGCCGGCCACACGACCAGCTGACATCGGCTTAGTGAGCTTATCCTTGTTTTTCATTACGTTCAACGCCCTATTTAAAGGGGTGTCGAAAGGGGAGCTCTGAGACGACCCCGCTCTACTGCTTTCAGTGTCCTACGAAAGGAACGTGAACCATTTAGAAATATTGGGGATTTATTAGAGTGCAACCATATGGAGCTAATTACGCGGGGGTGTATTCCTTAACAGAACAAGCTCAAGCGCCCTGGTCTTTGGGTCTGTGGTAAGCTCGTTTGTTATCGGGTCCTCCTTGTACCGGGCCCTAACATAGTTCCTGGTCTGCTTGTTACCGCTGTATTTCTCGAAGCGGGGCGGTAGGCCTTGCTCGGCAAGCTCCGCGTCCTCCTTGTCCCATATAGGCTCCGCCACTCTGTAACCGTCGGGACTGAGTTTGTGTTCTCCTAAGTTCAACTCCCGCATTTCTTTCCCCCACTGACTTGATTCGGAGTTTGCACTGCTCTTGCACTTTATCTTGAACTCCTTGTAGTCATCTTCGCTCATCAAAGGATATTTTGCCTTGATCTTCTCATAACTATCACCTTTATCAATCATTCTCTTCACCGCGCTTCTCCAAGTAGACAGGGTCGTGCTCATCTTCATGAGGGCGGCACTGTTCACTTTATTCCCTGAGAGGCGTGTGTTTTCAAAGTCGGCGGGGAACTTGTATCGTTCGTGCATCTTCATGAAGAGGAGGTTGCGCAAATTCCCTCGGTCCTTATGCCTAAGGTTCTCGGTGTTGATCGAGACGGTGCTCCGGAGAATGCACCCGAGCTGAACCGAGTACCCCTGGACTATATGTTTGGGCTCCGTTGGATTCCTGTCGGAGTCCACTTGAGTGAATTCCTCCTTGAGGGCGCGGAGCGCATTCGAGCGTCGGTCCTTCCTTTGCTTCTTTGGTTGGCTGCCATCTGTGTGTGCGCCGCCATCATCAGTGGTGGCATCCTCGGCGGCACCATCAGTGGTGTCATCCCCGACGCCACTAGGGGTTGTTTAATCAGGATCGGTGTCTTCTGTGGCGTCCTCATAGCGGTGAGGTTGTTCCTCCATCTCCTGGGATAGCTCCCAGAATTGCTTGCCGCCCGAACCGCCGGCCTCATCGTTGTTGGCCACGTTTCGCTCTAAATAGGAAAACAGTTTGGTCAAAAAGTTGGTTATTGTCAAGGAACAAGATCATGGTCTCATCATTTAGGGTTTGTCGACACCGAGGCATCCTAAAAGCTAAGCTTTTATCATTTAGGGTTTGTCGACGCCGAGGCACCCTAAAAGCCTAAGCCGAGGCACCCTAGGTTGGGCCTAATCACTTGGCACTAATCACTTGGCTCTATTGCCACCTATGGTTTAATGCAGCAAGAATGGCGGGGCATTTGATCCTACTTAACTAAGTACTAAGATACCCCGGTCCATGCATTAGTCGCAAGTACCCCATATGTCCTATTTTTAGCAAAGTCATGCTAAAATTCACGGAAAATTTCAGCATGACCTTTGCTGAAAATAGGACATATGGAGTACCCGAATTTGCTGGAACGGAAGTTAATCAACATTCCGGCAAACACAAGGGCCTCTCGAGGTACCTGCAAATTCATCACGACACGATGGTCGGAGACATGACCTTTGCAAAATGGTCGGAGACACGATGGTCTTTCTCAATGTGATCAATTGATGGATCAACACATAAAACATGTCCAATAAGTATGATTTATAGAGTCAACATCAGTATGAATATATATAAAGTTTTTCTTCATCAGCCAGGCCCATGCAAGTAACTGCATCCAGCAACTATTTCTACAACTCTGTAACTAACTACACTCTGTATTTATAGATTCATTTCAGATGAGATCAGATTGAGCTCCAACTGTAGCTGCAACTGAGGGATCCATGAGCCATCATGCCAACCAGCCAGGAAATAAACTTTACTTTCCAAAGGAAATAAAAATACAATGCATACATACATACTTAAGCAGGTAGATAGATAGATAGATAGATAGATGAGCATGTTCAGTTTACAAGAATGAATATAAACAAGCAAAGAATGCATGCATGCATATCAAAAGTTGGCATCTACTGCTACTGCTACTGCTTGCCTGTGCTGCTATTAAATATTTATAATTACCTGAAATTGTTCCTTTCACTACAAGTAAATGCAACTTTTCCATTAATTAAAACTAAATTGTTCCTTCATGATATTCTCTCTTCATCTACCCCTGGGAGTATTTCTAACTTGAAAATCTCTGGTGAACTGCCTGATGATGTACTGGCAGTACAAGCTCTCTTCTTTTCTTACATTTGCTTGTTCTGTAACTTTTTCTGTTAACTGATTAAACATGCAGTGGAGTAGTGTATTGCAGTGCATGCAGTGGAGTAGAGCAGAGAATTTGCAAAGAACTATAGTATCACTGGAGTAAATTGCAGTAGTGCAAGTTTCAGTAGACCAGAGAATATCCCTACAGTAGTGCCCTCCAACAATAGTTCTTGCTTGCAGTAGTTTTAGGGAGTACTGCAATTTTGCAAGTTTAAAGTAAAACATTTCAGTTAATGCAAGTACTCCTCTTGCTCTCTACTTTCTCTCTTCTCTTCTTCAGTTAATGAACTGAATTTTACTGATGTTGTTGTTAACTGAATTTTGTGCAAATGATGAGCAACTGCATCAAACTAGATCAGCAAGCAACCAACAAACTAGATCAAAACTGCATCATTGGCAGTGATCAGCAAACTGTAGCCAACTGGCCACCAACAGACCCAAAATTGTTTCCCACAGAAAAAGGGGTCCAAAAATTTCATGCAAAGGAAAGGTTGAGACTTCATATCATCTTCATGGCCAAAATGAGAACATTCTTTCATGGAAAGATAGATAGAGGGTTGCATTCAAAACTGAAATGGCCATTTCAGAACATACAAACAGAGAATGTGCAGAAATACTACCCATTGATACTTCAAAGCATTTGCACAATGCCCTGATCTCATACTCTCCTAGTTCCATGATGTGTGCAATATGACAACATGAGGAAGGATAAGTTCATAGAAGTGCAATCCTTTCTTCTCTACCGAATGATATAATGAACATACCAATTATCTTTCTTCTCTATAAAGTTAATTAACTGAAATACTACAGCCGAAATCAACAGGATTATCGCCGATTTGCTGGACAAACAGAGTGTTTGCGAGAAGGAAGAGGGGAGAGGAAGCGGAGCTCACCGGGGAGGCGCAAGGAGGCCCTGCGACAGCTTAGTAGCAATAGAGGTGGCCGGAGTTGAGGAAGACAGCGGCGACCCGAGGAAGAAGAGGTGGAGGGGGGTGGAGGGGTCAAGCGCCGTCGCGCCATGGTTCCGCGGCTCGCCGGCCCGGTGTACCTGCGGCGGTTGCGGCTGGAGGACGGCGCCGTCGACGAACTCAAGG
>NC_041389.1:681008174-681033242 GCF_002162155.2 Triticum dicoccoides | reverse complement strand
CCAAGCGCATAGTGCTGTAGCTAGGTGGAGTAACCTCTGCCGGAGACGACGGAGCAGGTGGCCGACGTCGTGGTTGGTGAGGAGCAGGTGGCCGGCGTCGTGCTTGGTGAGGAGAGCACGAGGAAGAGCGCCCCGTCCGAGGAGGTGGTTGGTGCCTTGGCGGTCGGCGGCGGCGGAGGCCTGGAGGATGTGGAAGAAGGCGCAGACGGCGAGGAGGAGTCCAGCGAGGGTCGGGGCGGCGGGGGTGGAGGCGCGGGGGCACGAGGGTGGAGTCCGGTGAGGGTCGGGGCGGCGGCGTCGTGGGTCGGGGCAGCGCGCGGGTGGATCTGGTGGCGAGGGAGAGAGGGTCGAAGGGGATCTGGCGAGAGAGAGGGAGGATAGCTAGGGGGAGGGTTCTAATGGCGCACCGTCCAGTCGTGCGCCATAAGTATGACTATTCTAATGGCGCACCTCCCCTCGGTGCGCCATTAGAATTTTGTTTTAATCTAGCCCACTAACCATATCTACAACCTAACCCTATCTACAACAAAACCCACCCACTAGCCCGACTGGTCAGCACGTAGCACACACGCCAAGAGGTCCTCGGTTCGATTCCCAGGCTCCCCAATATTTTTTTATGCATTTTAAATGATGTTTTTTATATTAATTTGTGTTTAAATATGTTCAAACTTGTTTAAATCATAACAGTAATATTTTTTATAAAAACAGTAATAATTTTTTAAAAAATATGTTCAAATTTCTTACTTGAAAATATCATCAGCGGCGGCGGTGGAGCGGGGGAGGGTGCGGGGATCGAGATCGAGATGGAGGGGGAATCGAGATCGGGATGGAGGGGGATCGAGATCAAGTGTCCTCATGAATTCAAAACGTGCCCATGAAATTTAAAAATATTCATGATATCAAAAAGTGCCCATGAAATACAATCGAGAAATGAAGACTACGATTTAAATACAATTGATCTTAGCTAGCTATCTGTTCACAATCTTCTTGCCCTTCTTTTTCGCAAATGGAGTTCTTCTATGGAACGGACGTCCTTTAGGTAGGGTGGTCCTGCTTCTTCTTGTGGTGTGCGCTGCTACTTCATCGTTGTCGTCATGTTCGATCTTCGGGTCGCCGTACTTGTCGAAGTCTTGCTCATTGGCTACTCCATCCATTCTGATGATCTTCCTTTTGCCTCTCCTCACGACAACACGACTGGGCTTTGGCCGGTCGGTAATGAAGAAGCATTGGTCCACTTGGGAAGCCAGTACCCATGGCTCATTTTTCGCGGTGACGTTTGCGCCCGCGGTCTTGGATTTGGCTTCGGGTATAACCATGGTGGTGAAATATCGGTCTTCTTTTAGGACACTCTTGGCCCATCTGACACGGAACATCGGCACCTTCTCTCCAGCGTAGCTCAGCTCCTAGATCTCCTCGATCCTTCCGTAGTATCTGTCCTTGTCCTTACCGGTGTAGGATTCCATCGTTACCCTGGAGTTCTGATAACTATCGCTCTTCATGTCCTTGTCCTCGGTGTAGAATGTGTAGCCGTTGATATCGTACGCCTCATAGGTCATCAGGTTGTGCTCGGCGCCCTGTGACAAGGCGAATATGAGTTGTTATTCTGCGGAAGAATCTTCATGTAAAGGGTACGACAGAAGCTTCTGCTTGAACCAACGCGTGAAACATGAGTTGTGCTCTTTGAGTATATCTCCGTCCGTCCTCTATTGGCCTCGGTCATTGTACGTCTTCTCAATAAAGGTTTTGTGCTCTACCACCCAAGGATCGACCACGTCTATGTGTTGTAGCGCGACTAGGTTTGCTCTTCAAAGTCGGCGAGTCGACCCTCGAAGTCGACATGCATTTCGCGGCGATCCTCACGGTGACCCCATCCAGCGAGCCTGCCGAGGTGCCTGTTGACGGGCAGACCAACAGGGTTCTCGATGCCTAGATAATTCGTGCAGTAGGAGATGCACTCTTCGGTCAGAAAGCCCCTGGCTATACTTCCCTCTGGACGTGACATGTTCCGAACGTATCCTTTGATGACACCATTCATCCTTTCGAACGGCATCATGCTGTGCAGGAACGTTGGCCCGAGTTGGATGATATCCTCCACGATATGGACCAGCAGATGCACCATAACATCGAAGAATGCGGGCGGGAAGTACATCTCAAGCTCGCATAGTATCACCACGATCTCTTCCTGTAGCCTTCTGAGTTGCCTCACGCCAATCGACTTCCGAGAGATGACATCAAAAAAGTTGCATAGGCCAAATAGCATTTCACGGACGTGCGCGTCCATGATCCCACGGATTGCAACTGGAAGTATCTGCGTCATCAGCACGTGACAGTCGTGAGACTTCATCCCGCTGAACTTCTGCTTTGCTGGGTCTAGGTATCTGCTTATCTTCCCCGTGTAACCGTAAGGAAGTTTTACTCCTAGGAGGCAGGTGAAAAACTGCTCGATCTCCTCCTGACTTAGAGTGAAGCACGCGGGAGGGTAGTCATTTCCGGTCTTCTTGGCCTTTTTGCCTTTGCGACGACTTTCTGTGTACTGCGTCGCCTCATCATCATCATTAGCATGAAGCTCCTGCCTGATGCCCATTGATTTCAAGTCTGCCCTTGATTTCGGCCCATCTTTGGTCCTCTCTGGCATGTTGAGCAGCGTACCAAGCAGACTCTCGCACACGTTCTTCGTGATATGCATGACATCAAGGCTGTGAGGCACACGGTGGATCTTCCAGTATGGCAAGTCCCAGAAAACAGACCTCGTTTTCCATACCTTCAGCAGCGGCTCTGGCGCCTTTCACTTCTTTCCCGGCTCTGGCGCCTTTTGCTTCTTTCTCGGTAGTGGGCAGTCTTTCCAATTTTTCAACAGCTCGTCTATTTCCTCGCCGCTCCTCGTACACGGGCGTTTTCGGGGTTCGGTTTCACCATCGAACAAATCCTTGCGTTTCCTCCACGGGTCATCGTCGCGAAGCCACCTTCGATGTCCCATGAACACGGTTTTCGAAGACCCGGGATCTCTATCTAGCTGGCGATACGTTGTGTCATCCATGCACCTTACGCATCCAGAAAATCCGTGGACTACCTGCCCCGCGAGATATCTGTAACCGAGATAGTTGTGCACCGTCGTGAGCAGTGCGGCTCTCATAGGGAAATATTCTTTCTCTGCAGCGTCCCACGTATTGGCTGGCGTTTTCCACAGCGTGTCTAGCTCCTCCTTCAGCAGCCCTAGATACAGATTGATGTCGTTCCCTAGTTGTTTCGGCCCTTCAATTAGCATACTCATGTGAATGTACTTCCTCTTCATGCACAACCAGGGGGAAGGTTGTACATCCACACAAACACAGGCCAGGTGCTATGTGTGCTTCTCTGGCTGCCAAATGGATTGACTCCATCGGTGCTCGCACCCAGCACGATGTTCCTTGGATCCTTCCCAAATTCTGGGTATTCAAAGTTCAACGCTTGCCACTGGCTCGCATCCTTAGGGTGACTCAGCATCTTGTCTTTTTTATTTATCTCCAGATCATTTCTGTCATCTTCCCGCTTCTTCTCCTCCCTATCCGCGTGCCAACGCAGGAGCTTTGCTACCTTAGGGTCCGCGAAATACCGCTGCAGACGAGGAGTGATCGGAAAGTACCACACCGATTTTCGAGGAGCTTTCTTCCTCTTCTTGTATCGAGTGACGCCGCACACCGGACATATGGTAGACTCCGCGTGCTCGTCCCGATAAATGATGCAATTGTTCATGCACACATGGTATTTCACATGCGGTAAATCCAAAGGACACACGATTTTCTTCGCCTCCTCGAAACTGGTCGGGCACTTGTTCCCCTTGGGAAGACGTTCGTGCCAGAATGACATGTTCTCGTCGAAGCATGCGTCGGTCATTTTGTGTTTTACCTTCATCTCCAGAGCCATGAGCGTTACTTTCAGGCGGGTATCCTCGGGCCTGCATCCTTCATACAATGGAGTAACCGCGTCTATCTCCAGTTGATCCAGCTTGGCTTTCTCTTGGGCGGCAGCTCTTGCGTTATCCGTCTGCTTGCGAAGCAGCTCTTGAATATGAGGGTCCTGCACCCAGCCTCCATCTTCGTCTGCTCCGGCATCTTCATCTTCATGATCATGCCCTTCGTCTTGATCTTCCTCATCATCATGTACGACATCTTCTACATGATGATTGTGTACATCATCACCGTCGTGATCATGTCCTGGAGATTCTTCGTCTTCTCACCCACCCTCGCCGCGGTGGTTGTCTTGTTGCCCTTCCTCATTTCTTGCCCGACCCCCATGGACGACTTCATAGTCATCTTCATCACCTTGCCACCGATAGCCATCCATGAAACCACGCAAGAGCAGGTGGTCCTGCACCTGCCCGGAATCCGGGTCCGCAATAAGGCTCTTCAGCTTGCATCTTCGACACGGACATCTTATCTCTGTCTCGTTCTTTTGAAGCATCTCGGCATTCGCGGAGCTCAAAAACCTATTCACGATGCCTTCGGTCATCGTGCGGACCATGGTCGCCTGCGGGGTAGAGAAAAACGATATTTTAGAACCAAGAAAAAAATTGGCATGACCTTCCCTAAAAATAGGACCAAAAACAATGCATAGTGCCAAAATTCTCTCCGAAACGGAAATGAATCAACATTCCAGCAAAATATTGGCAACTATCGCATTTCAAATACCGGTACCTGCAAACACAAACATATATGCAACACCACAAACACAAGCAACACCACAAACATACATAGATCTAGCTAGGCCACAAAAAGTGCATGTGCATGTTGTTGGAGTGAGCTAGGGAGAAAAAAAGTAGATCTACATCATGAAGATAGCTTTCCCCTTACTTACCTATCAAAAAAAGGTATTTTCACCACTTAATTTTGATGAATCTATGGTGGAAATGAGGTGAGGAGGAGGAGGCAGCCGAGACAAGCTTGGAGGAGGAGGTGGAGAGAATGAAGTGGGGAAAGTGAGTGGGTGGGTGGGCTGTCCAAAATATCTTGTTGGTCCCAGGTTACTAATGGCGCACCACCACAAAATGCGCCATTAGTAACCCTGGTTACTAATGGCGCACCGGCAGGTGGTGCGCCATTAGTACTTTTTGCAAAAAAGTAAAAAAAACATATGTATACTAATGGCGCACTACGGAAAAGTGCGCCATTAGTAGTTTAAACTAGTAATGGCGCACTTTGGCATAGTGCGCCATTAGTAGGTTTGCAAAAAAGTAAAAAAAATATACTAATGGCGCACTGTCTTGGTCGTGCGCCATTACTAGTTCTAACTAGTAATGGCGCACTTTGCCACCCCTGCGCCATTAGTTTGTATGGAAAATGGGGAAAAAATCAATAGTAGTGGCGCACCGTGAGCACGGTGCGCCATTAGTGTCTTCCACACTAATGGCGCATGAGGAACCGGTGCACGATTAGT
Organism: Triticum dicoccoides; assembly: GCF_002162155.2. Classification (NCBI taxonomy): domain Eukaryota; kingdom Viridiplantae; phylum Streptophyta; class Magnoliopsida; order Poales; family Poaceae; genus Triticum; species Triticum dicoccoides. The sequence goes on along the minus strand of NC_041389.1, from coordinate 681,027,830 downwards.
ATATAGTAGTGGCGCACTGTTTACCTGGTGCGCCATTAGAATCAGTCCAATCTATAGCCCTTTTCCTAGTAGTGTACCGGAGATTCGATCGTCGGTATCTTCATACCTAGTTCAATCTCGTTACTAGCAAGTCTCTTTACTCATTCCGTAATACTTCATCCCGCAACTAACTCATTAGTTACAATGCTTGCAAGGCTTATAGTGATGAGTATTACTGAGAGGGCCCAAAGATACCTCTCCCTAACACTGAGTGACAAATCCTAATATCGACATATGCCAACCCAACAAACACCTTCAGAGACACATGTACTGCATCTTTATAATCACCATTTTATGTTGTGACGTTTGGTAGCACAAAAAGTGTTCCTCCGGTATTCGGGAGTTGCATAATCTCATAGTCTGAGGAACTTGTATAAGTCATGAAGAAAGCCGTAGCAATGAAACTGACACGATCATAATTCTAAGCTAACGGATGGGTCATGTCCATCACATCATTCTCCTAATGATGTGATCCCGTTCATCAAATGACAACACATGTCTATGGTTAGGAAACATAACCATCTTTGATTAACGAGCTAGTCAAGTAGAGGCATACTAGGGACTATATGTTTTGTCTATGTATTCACACATGTACTAAGTTTCCGGTTAATACAATTCTATCATGAATAATAAAAATTTATGATTAATTTAAGGAAATAAATAATAACTTTATTATTGCCTCTAGGGCATATCTCCTTCAGTCTCCCACTTCCACTAGAGTCAATAATCTAGTTCACATCACTATGTGATTTAAAACAAATATTCACATTTGTATGTGATTAACACCCATAGCTCACATCGTCATGTGACCAACACCCAAAGGGTTTACTAGAGTCAATAATCTAGTTCACATCGCTATGTGATTAACACCCTAAGAGTACTAAGGTGTGATCATGTTTTGCTCGTGAGAGAAGTTTAGTCAACGCGTCTGTCACATTCAGAGCCATATGTATTTTGCAAATATTCTATGTCTACAATGGTCTGCACGGAGCTACTCTAGCTAATTGCTCCCACTTTCAATATGTATCCAGATTGAGACTTAGAGTCATCTGGATCGGTGTAAAAGCTTGCATCGACGTAACTCTTTACGACGATCTCTTTTATCACCTCCATAATCGAGAAATATTTCCTTAGTCCTCACTAAGGATAATTTTGACCGTTGTCCATAGATCTGCTCTTAGATCACTATTGTACCCCCTTGCCAAAACTCATGGCAAGGTACACAATAGGTCTGGTACACAGCACAACATACTTTATAGAACCTATGACTGTGGCATAGGGAATGACTTCCATTCTCTTTCTATTTTATGTCCTGATCGGGCTTTGAGTCTTACTAAACTTTCCACCTTGTAATACAGGCAAGAACCCTTTCTTTGACTGATCAATTTTGGAACCTTTTCAAATCTTTATCAAGGTATGTGTTTTGTGAAAGTCCAATTAAGCGTCTTGATCTATCTCTACAGATCTTGATGCCCAATATGTATGCAGCTTCACCGAGGTCTTTCATTGAAAAACTCTTATTCAAGTATCCCTTTATGCTATCCAGAAAATCTATATTATTTCCAATCAACAATATGTCATCCACATATAATATTAGAAATTCTATAGAGCTCCCACTCACTTTCTTGTAAATACATGCTTCACTGCAAGTCTGTATAAAACTATATGCTTTGATCAACTCATGAAGGCGTATATTCCAACTCCGAGATGCTTGCACCAGTCCATAGATGGATCGCTGGAGCTTGCACACCTTGTTAGTACCTTTAGGATTGACAAAACCTTCTGGTTGCATTATATACAACTCTTCTTTAAGGAATATCCATTTAAGGAATGTAGTTTTTACATCCATTTGCCGGATTTCATAAAATATGGCAACTCCTAACATGATTCGGACGGATTTAAGCATCGCTACAGTTGAGAAAATCTCATTATAGTCAACACCTTGAACTTGTCGAAAACCTTTTGCGACAAGTCGAGCTTTGTAGATAGTAAAACTACTATCAGTGTCCGTCTTCCTCTTGAAGATCCATTTATTTCATATGGCTTGCCGACCATCGGGCAAGTCCACCAAAGTCCACACTTTGTTCTCATACATGGATCCCATCTCAGATTTCATGGCCTCAAGCCATTCACGGAATCTGGGCTCATCATCGCTTCCTCATAGTTCGTAGGTTCATCATGGTCTAGTAACATGACTTTCAGAATAGGATTACCGTACCACTCTGGTGCGGACCGTACTCTGGAAAACCTACAAGGTTTTGTAGTAACTTCATGTGAAGTTTCATGATCATCATCATTAGCTTCCTCACTAATTGGTGTAGGAATCACTAGAACTGATTTCTGTGATGAACTACTTTCCAATTCGGGAGAAGGTACAATTACCTCATCAAGCTCTACTTTCCTCCCACTCACTTCTTTCAAGAGAAACTCCTTCTCTAGAAAAGATCCATTCTTAGCAATGAATATCTTGCCTTCGGATCTGTGATAGAAGGTGTACCCAACAGTTTCCTTTGGGTATCCCATGAAGATGCAGTTCTTCAATTTGGGTTCGAGCATATCAGGTTGAAGCTTTCATATAAGCATCGCAGCCCCAAACTTTAAGAAACGACAACTTTGGTTTCTTGCCAAACCATTGTTCCATAAGGCGTCATCTCAACGGATTTTGATGGTGCCCTATTTAAAGTGAATGCAGCTGTCTCTAATGCATAACCCAAAAATGATAGTGGTAACCCGGTAAGAGACATCATAGATCGCACCAAATCCAATAAAGTGCGGTTACGACGTTCGGACACACCATTACGCTGTGGTGTTCCATGTGGCGTGAGCTCTGAAACTATTCCACATTGTTTTAAATGAAGGCCAAACTCGTAACTCAAATATTCTCCTCTACGATCAGGTGTAAAAACTTTATTTTCTTGTTACCATGATTCTCCACTTCACTCTGAAATTCTTTGAACTTTTCAAATGTTTCAGACTTGTGTTTCATTAAGTGGATATACCCATATCTACTCAAATCATATGTGAAGGTCAGAAAATAATGATACCCGCCACGAGCATCAACACTCATTGGACCGCATACATAGGTACGTATTATTTCCAATAAGTCACTAGCTCGTTCCATTGTTCCGGAGAACGGAGTTTTAGTCATCTTGCCCATAAGGCACGGTTCGCAAGCATCAAATGATTCACAATCAAGTGATTCCAAAAATCCATCTTTATGGAGTTTCTTCATGCACTTTACACCGATATGACCCAAATGGCAGTGCCACAAATATTTTGCACTATCATTATCAACTTTGCATCTTTTGGCATCAATATTATGAATATGTGTATCACTATGATCAAGATTCAATAAACCATCAACATTGGGTGTATGACCATAGAAGGTTTTATTCATGTAAATAGAATAACAATTTATTCTCTGTCTTAGATGAATAATCGTATCACAATAAACATGATCTAATCATATTTATGTTCAACGCAAACACCAAATAACATTTATTTAGGTTCAACACTAATCTCGAAAGTATAGGGAGTGTGTGATGATGATCATATCAATCTTGGAACCACTTCCAACACACATCATCACTTCACTCTCAACTAGTCTTTGTTTATTCTGTAACTCCTGTTTCGAGTTACTCATCTTAGCAACCGAACAAGTATCAAATACCCAGGGCTACTATAAACACTAGTAAGGTACACATCAAATACTTGTATATCAAATATACCCTTGTTCACTTTGCCATCCTTCTTATCCACCAAATATTCAGGGCATTTCCGATTCTAGTGACCATTTCCTTTGCAGTAGAAGCACTCAGTTTTAGGCTTTGGTCCAGCTTTGGGCTTCTTCACAGGAGTGACAATTTGCTTGCCATTCTACTTGAAGTTGCCTTTTTTTCCTTTGCCTTTTTTCTTGAAACTAGTCGTCTTATCAATCATCAATACTTCATGCTCTTTCTTGATTTCTACCTTCGTCAATATCAGCATCACGAAGAGCGTAGGAATCGTTTTCGTCATCCCTTGCATACTATAGTTCATCAGAAGTTCCAGTAACTTGGTGATGGTGACTAGAGAACTCTATCAATCATTATTTTATCCGGAAGATTAACTCCCACTTGATTCAAGCAATTTTAGTACCCAGACAATCTGAGCACATGCTCAATGCTTGAGCTATTCTCCTCCATCTTTTAACTATAGAACTTGTTGGAGACTTCATATCTCTCAACTCGGGTATTTGCTTGAAATATTATCTTCAACTCCTGGAACATCTCATATGATCCATGACGTTCAAAACATCTTTGAAGTACCGATTCTAAGCCGTAAAGCATGGTGCACTAAACTATCAAGTAGTCATCATATTGAGCTAGCCAAATGTTCATAACGTCTGCATCTGCTCCTGCAATAGGTTTGTCACCTAGCGGTGCATCAAGGACATAATTTTTCTGTGCAGCAATGAGGATAAACCTCAGATCACGGACCTAGTCCGCATCATTGCTACTATAATCTTTCAACTTAGTTTTCTCTAGGAACACATATAAAAACATAGGGAAGCAACAACGCGAGCTATTGATCTACAACATTATTTGCAAAATACTATCAGGACTAAGTTCATGATAAATTAAAGTTCAATTAATCATATTACTTAAGAACTCCCACTTAGATGGACATCCCTCTAATCATCTAAGTGATCACGTGGTCCAAATCAACTAAACCATGTCTGATCATCACGTGAGATGGAGTAGTTTTCAATGGTGAACATCACTATGTTGATCATATCTACTATATGATTCACGCTCGACCTTTAGATCTCAGTGTTCCGAGGCCATATCTGCATATGCTAGGCTCGTCAAGTTTAACCCGAGTATTCTGCGTGTGCAAAACTAGCTTGCACCCGTTGTATGTGAACGTACAGCTTATCACACCCGATCATCACGTGGTGTCTAGGCACGATGAACTGTAGCAACGGTGCATAGTTAGGGAGAACACTTGTACCTTGAAATTTAGTAAGGGATCATCTTATAATGCTATAGACGTTCTAAGAAAAATAAGATGCATAAAGGATAAACATCACATGCAATCAAAATATGTGACATGATATGGCCATCATCATCTTGTGCTCATGATCTCCATCACCGAAGCATCGTCATGATCTTCAACGTCACCGGCGCAACACCTTGATCTCCATCGTAGCATCGTTGTCGTCTCGCCAACTATTGTTACTACGACTATCGCTACCATTTAGTGATAAAGTAAAAAAATTACATGGCGATTGCATTGCGTACAATAAAGCGACAACCATATGGCTCCTGCCAGTTGTCGATAACTTTGTTACAAAACATGATCATCTCATACAACAAATTATATCACATCATGCCTTGACCAGATCACATCACAACAAGCCCTGCAAAAACAAGTTACCTCTACTTTGTTGTTGCAAGTTTTACGTGGCTGCTACGGGCTTCTAGCAAGAACCGTTCTTACCTACGCATCAAAACCACAATGATTTTTCGTCAAGTTTGTCGTTTAACCTTCAACAAGGACCGGGCGTAGCCACACTCGATTCAACTAAAGTTGGAGAAACAGACACTCAGTAGCCACCTATGTGCGAAGCACGTCAGAAGGACTAGTCTCGCGTAAGCCTACACGTAATGTCGGTCTGAGCCGCTTCATCCAACAATACCGCCGAATCAAAGTATGACATGCTGGTAAGCAATATGACTATTATCACCCACAACTCTTTGTGTTCTACTCGTGCATATAACATCTACGCATAGACCTGGCTCTGATACCACTGTTGGGGAACGTGGTAATTTCAAAAATAATCCTACGAACACGCAAGATCTATCTATATGATGCATAGCAACAAGAGGGGGAGTGTATCTTCATACCCTTGAAGATCGCTAAGCGGAAGCGTTTATCAACGCGGTTGATGTAGTCGTACACCTTCACGATCCGCCCCAATCAAGTACCGAATGTATAGCACCTCCGCGTTCAGCACCTCGATGACATCGTCGCCTTCTTGATCCAGCAAGACGGGCGAAGTAGTAGATGAGTTCCGACAGCACGACGACGTGGTGACGGTGTTGGTGAAGAACAATCTCCTCAGGTCTTCGCCTAAGCACTATGGAAACTATGACGGAGGATAAACTAGAGGGGACGGGGTTGCCGGCACATGGCTTGGTGTTTCTTGACGTGTCTTTGGTGCTAGCCCTGCCCCTCTATTTATATGTTGAGCCTTGGGGTCGAAACTTGGAGCAAAAGCCTCCTCAAAGTCGGTTTTGCCCGAAAGGCAAGAGTCCCACTTGGACTCCAGGACCAACCGCCACAATCCTTGGCGTTTGGACCAGACGCCATGGGTCTCACCGTCTGGCCCAGGGCCAGATGCCAAGGTCTCTGGCGTTTAGCCCCCTGGCCTCCGCAAAACTCCTTTTGCACTGACTTATCGCCCCGTGGGCCTGACCCCTTGGCCTAACCATATCATCCAATATATGAATCATTAGCTCCGGACCATTCTGGAGCTCCTAGTCATGTCCGTGATCTCATTCGGGACTCCGGACAACATTCGGTCACCAACATACATAACTCATATAATACTATATCGTCAACAAACGTTAAGCGTGCGGACCCTGCGGGTTCGAGAACTATGTAGACATGACCGAGACACTTCTCTGGTCAATAACCAATAGCAGAACCTGAATGCCCATATTGGTTCCTACATATTCTACGAAGATATTTATCGGTCGAACCTTATGACAATATACGTTATTCCCTTTGTCATCGGTATGTTACTTACCCGAGATTCGATTGTCGGTATCTTCATACCTAGTTCAATCTCGTTACCGGCAAGTCTCTTTACTCGTTTCGTAATACTTCATCCCGCAACTAACTCATTAGTTACAATGCTTGCAAGGTTTATAGTGATGAGTATTACCGAGAAGGCCCAGAGATACCTCTCCAAAACACGGAGTGACAAATCCTAATCTCGATATACGCCAACCCAACAAACACCTTAAGAGACACCTGTAGAGCACCTTTATAATCACCCTTTTACGTTGTGATGTTTGGTAGCACACAAAGTGTTCCTCCGGTATTCGGGAGTTGCACAATCTCATAGTCCGAGGAACTTGTATAAGTCATGAAGAAAGCAGTAGCAATGAAACTGACACGATCATAATGCTAAGCTAACAGATGGGTCATGTCCATCACATCATTCTCCTAATGGTGTGATCCCGTTCATCAAATTAAAACACATGTCTATGGTTAGGAAACATAACCATCTTTGATTAACGAGCTAGTCAAGTAGAGGCATACTAGGGACTGTATGTTTTGTCTATGTATTCACACATGTACTAAGTTTCCGGTTAATACAATTCTACCATGAATAATAAACATTTATCATGAATTTAAGGAAATAACTAGTAACTTTATTATTGCCTCTAGGGCATATTTCCTTCAACCATTACTTTATCGCTTGGGAAGCGCCACTAGCGTGCTTAGCATGGAAGATGTTGATAACTGATGGTCGTGAAGTGAATAAGAAGGGTGCATGTCTCAAAATATCATTTATCTCTGTTTTAAAAATTGAGCTCTGAAACCTCTGCAAATCATTGCTTCCCTCTGCGAAGGGACTATCTATTTACTTTTATGTTGTGTCACCACCTTCTAAAACAAGCGCCAGAAACTGAGTAGAGCACATCTGTCATGATTTATGCATTATGTGTAGCTAATGTTGGGTGCATCATGACTGGATCTTTTCTACCATGAATTACAATGTTTAGTCGCTTCTTGAACTTTGGAGGTGCTCTGCATTCATGTTTTGCGGTCTCAGAAAGGGCTAGCGAGATACCATTATTCTCATATTTGAGATATCATGGTTGTTTTGACAACATGTTGCTATTTGAGATATTTTATTATTGCTCGCTAGATGATTATGTCATTGATATGAGTCACTATAATCTTTAAATGTTATTGTTGACATGGTTAGTTATAATGTTGGCTGAAAACTTGGGTGTTGTTTAAGCTTATTTATGCAAACAACAGCAAAAGAGTTCGTAAAAGTTTTTCTTTCTCACTTTCAGTTTATCAACTGAATTGCTTGAGGACACGCAAAGGTTTAAAGCTTGGGGGAGTTGATACGTCTCCAATGTATCGACTTTTTCTCATGTTTTCCCTCTTGTTTTGGACTCTAATTTGCATGATTTGAATGAAACTAACCCTGGACTGACGCTGTTTTCAGCAGAACTACCATGGTGTTGTTTTTGTGCAGAAATAAAAGTTCTCGGAATGGAACAAAACTTTGCGAGGATTTTTTATATCAATAATAAGAATTTCTAGAGCCAAGACCTGCAGGAGAGGGGCACCTGGGTGGGCACAACCCACCATGGCGCGCCCAGGTGGGTTGTACCCACCTGGTAGCCCCGCAGACGACCCCCTGATACTATATAATCACATATTTTCAGAAAAAAAATCTGGGAGAAAGAATTATCGTGATCCATGAGACAGAGCCGCCACGAAGCCATGTTCTTCCTCGGGAGGGCAGATATGGAGTCCATTTGGGGATCCAGAGAGGGGGGTCTTCGTTCTTTGTTATCACCAACCCATCTCCATCGCCAATTCTATGATGCTCCCCACTGGGAGTGAGTAATTCCTTCATAGGCTCGTTGGTCGGTGAGGAGTTGGATGAGATTCATCATGTAATCGAGTTAGTTTTGTTAGGGCTTGATCCCTAGTATCCACTATGTTCTTAGATTGATGTTGCGATGACTTTGCTATGCTTAATGCTTGTCACTTTGGCCCTGGGTGCCATGAACTCAGATCTGAACCATTTATGATTTTATCATTATATCCATGTTCTAGATCCGATCTTGCAAGTTACAGTCACCTACTACGGTTATGATCCGACAACCCCGGAATGACAACAACCGGGCCCACTCTTGGTGATGACCGTAGTTTGAGGAGTTCATGTATTCACTATGTGTTAATGCTTTGTTCCGGTTCTCTATTAAAAAGAGGCCTTCATATCCCTGAGTTTTCAATATGGACCCCGCTGCCACGGGAGGGTAGGATAAAATATGCCATGCAAGTTCTTTTAATAAAGCACGTATGACTATTTACGAAATACATGCCTACATTATCGATGAACTGGAGCTAGTGTTGTATCGCCCTAGGTTATAACTATCACATGATGAATATCATCCAACAAGTCACCGATCCAATGCCTACGAATTTATCATACATTGTTCTTGATAAGTTACTACTATTGCTACTGCTATCGTTACTGCTACAATATCACTGCTACCACTGTTACTGTTACCGTCACTACTGCTGCTATCATCAAAACTATCATACTACTGTGCTACTAATCACTTTGTTGCAGATAATTAATCTCCAGGTGCGGTTGAATTGGCAACTCAGTTGCTGATACCTTCAAATATTTTTTGGCTCCGCTTGTGTCGAATCTATAAATTTGGGTTAAATACTTACCCTCAAAAACTGTTGCGGTCCCCTATACTTGTGGGTTATCAACAACTAGTGTATCTGGTCCATCATCTTGTGTGATAATGACCTCCTCATGTGTATCTTCTCCATCAACATGGACCTCCTCATGTGTAACTTGGCCATCAAGTGGCCCTCCTCCTGTGTAACTTGACCATCATCTTTTGTGACATGAACCTCCTCCTGTGTACCTTGGCCATCATCTTGTTGTGTCAGAAAAAGTTCAACATCTAACACATCATCAGGAATGGCCCTTGGCCCCCTTCTTGTTGTTCTCTCTGCTAGATTTGGCAAAATGCCAGCCTTTCTTTGATTACATCCTTTGATGTTGTGGCATGTTTCATGGTAGTATGAACATGTTATTATGATTCCATGTCTGCTCATCACCTTGGTTCCATCTTTCTTTTCAATCTCATAAGGCTGCTTTCTCCTACTCTTGTTTGAAGGCCTCCCTACTTTTTTTCATAGACAGATGGCTTGATTTCACAACCATTCATCTTCTGCCACTCATTCCTATCTCTGCAAGGCTTGATAATGGGTTTGTATGCTAGCTTGAATGCTTCTATAGTGTAACAGGAGTGCACCAAACTCTCAGGATTAATCCTCTCATGCCTGCACCATGCAATTGCATGGTGACATGGAACTCCACTAAGATCCCACCTTTAGTATGTATAGCTTTCTTCCTTCATGTCAACAATGTATGTCATGTTCCTATTGTCAACCTGAAAGATGCCATCACCAGCCCCTGAAACCATGCATGTAGCTGACAGCTCTATATTCTTCTCAATTCTTATCCTAATTTTTGGCCATATTGAGCCAGGCCAGGTCTCTGTCTCATTTCTTTTGTTGTAGAATCTGACCATGAGTTGTGTTTTGATCATGTCAATCATTGATCTGAGATGCATCTCCCTAGCCTCAAGAATATATTTGTTGAAAACCTCACAGTTGTTGTTTAGAAGGATATCACACTTGACCAATTCTCTTTGGAATCTACTAACCCAAGTGTTGGGTGGTAGCTGCTCAAGTCATTTGTATGCTTCTTGGCTGATGGCCTTCATTTCCTCCATGCTTTCAGCCCACAGTTCTGGTGTTGTGCTCCTTGCACACTTCCACAACTAGTTCTTAAGAACATCTCCTTTGTGTGTTTGCTGAAAATTCTGCCATATATGCCAAACACAATGTTTGTGCTCTGCATTAGGAAAGTGCTGCCTCACTCCCTTGATCAGCCCCTTTTGCTTGTCTGACATTATAGTCCATGGCTCTGTGTTTAGAATTCCCAAGTCACTCTTCAGATTTGACAGAAACCATTTGCATGTGTCAGTGTTCTCTACCTCAACAATTGCAAAAGTTGGAGGGTAAATGCAGTCATTAGGATCCATGCAACAGCACACAGTATAACACCTACATACTTTATCTTCAGGTGGCATCTATCCAAACAAATGACAGGCCTATAGGCTTGCATGAAACCACTTTTGTAGGCATCCAGAGAGAAATAATAACTTCCAAATATGCCATCACTGACACCCACATAGAAAGAACTGGCTGGGTTTGATCTTCTGAATTCTTGTGCGTAATCCCACATGCTGTTGTACTGCTCCAACTCATCTCCTTCAATGACTTTCTTCACTAGCCTCTTAGCCCTTCTGAGCTTGCTCCTTGTTGTTGTCATGTTCCAATCTTTCTGTACCACCCTTGCAAAAAAATTGTATTCATGTTTTCATCTGCTCTGAAAGAAACAACATATTTTCCAGCCATAAAAGGAGCAGTGAATGACTTAACACACCATTTCATTATGCATGTATGCTTTGGGTTGTATCTTTTGATCATGAAGCAGTTGATTCTCCCATCAAATGATGCAGACAAGGTCCAAGGGCACCCATCTTCACCAAGGTCCAAGGGCACCCATCTTCACAAATGGCATTGAGTCTTTTCCTATCATTTCTGGGGCATTTAATGTCAACTCTCTCCTGACAACTGTACTCTTTGATAGCTTTCCTCGGGAACTCAACAGATCCAAAGGTCTGGCCAACTTGAAACTGTGGTTTAGTGAGGTCTTTCTCTCTAAAACTTTTGAAATTCGGCTTCACCTTATCTTCATAAGAAGAAGGCAGACACATATCCACATCTTCAATAGGATCATCATGTTCTTCTGGCACTGCTTCACCTTTACCTTTCTCACAATCAACATTTCTGGCAAATAATTCATCATCATCTTCAAGATCAATGTCTGAATCAACAAGCTGAGGATTGTATTCTTCATCTGAACCATGGATTACTAAATCACCAACTGCATCTGTTGCATCCATGTTTAAAACCTACAGGATTTTCTGGCCCTAAACCGAAACTGAGATGGAAGATAAGTAGTTCCCGGCTAGGGTGGACTTGGTATGAAATCATCTTCTTCTGACTATGCTCCACTTTCTGACTCTGCTTCATCTTTCTCATGCTATTGATCATGCTCATGCTCTTGATCATGCTGAGGCAGCTCCTGTTCCACTTGAGGGAGCTCAGCCTACTCCTGTTCCACTAGAGTGAGCTCAGCCTGCTCCTCTTGCTGCCGTTGTGCCTGCTCACTTTGCTGTTGGTGTGCACTCCTTCTTTGGCCTAATGCCACTGAACCTGGCAATTGGAGGATCCTCATCCTCAGAGTGAACAGGAACAGGAGAAATAAATGATCTCATGCTCTCATCATGATCAAGGAAAATCTATTGGAAGTGGTTGCAATTCAGAGCACAATCCTTCATGTTTTCTGTCATAGTGTTGTCCCCTAACTTAATCTCTCTTAATCCATTCTTGTAGACTGTCAACCCAGGAACACACCAATAAGCCTCGATCATGCCCTAAAACTCATATCCAATTTCCTCCACTAGACTGGCAACAACATTAGGTGTCCAATTATCTATGTCACAGTAATCATATCAAATGGAGTGACCTTTGTGATAATCCCTATGCTTGCGAGCACAAAGAAAATAGCCACCATGTATGACCTCAATAGAGAAGTGGTTGCTTAAGGGTCCTGCAAAACAATCAAAGTGAAAAAAGTTCAGACATTTCAGACAAAGGCAAGTATAGAGAGGTTCAGACAGTACAGAATTCAGAATTTTTTAGAAAGAAAAGCAGAGATTCCTGGCCTCCAATTAACAAATGTATGATCGTACAGGTCATAAAGCAACCACTTTTGGTAAATTAGATCTGATGTAATTGCAAATTAAAACAATTATGCACACCAAGTGAACTCTCACACTATAATCAACCTTTACTTCTTAAACCCTAGGCCCCTAGACCCATGACAAATTGGGGGACACTAGTAGAAAAGGGGGCAACGGTCCAGGCCGGGTCAGCCCATTAATCCCGGTTCAATCCAGAACCGAGACCAATGGGGGCATTGGACCCGGTTCGTTAGCCCCGGGGGCCGGCCGCGCCACGTGAGCCATTGGTCCCGATTCGTCTGGACCTTTTGGTCTCGGTTGGTGGGACGAACCGGGACCAATGTGCCTTGCTCCTGGCCCACCACCATTTGTCCCGGTTGGTGGCCTGAACCAGGACCAAAGTCTTCCCTTTAGTCCCGGTTCAAGCCATGAACCGGGACCAATTAGTTGCATATATATACCCCACGAGCAGAGCACTCTCACTGCTCTGTTTTTCGTGGTCGGCAAGGAGAAAGCTTTGTGGTGCTCTAGCTCACCTGCTATGCACACGAGGTGTTCGATGGAATGCCCGAGCCACACTACTTAAGCTTTCTCCTCTCCAAGCTCCATTTTTCTCAATATTTGTCTAGGTTTAGCGGTCTGTCACATCCCGTCCCCGTCTTCACCGTCGTCGATTGCCCGCGCCGATCTCGTCGCCGGCATCACCGTGGTGAGCCTCTTGTTCTTATCTTCTTTTTGAAAGGAAAAAAAACTCTTACTTGTATGTTTATATAGATACTTGTATAATTTTCTTACTTTTATTATTGCATCTTATATAGTGCGATGGTTTTGGTATCCGCCCCCATCGGCCCTCGTCCTGTCTATGATTCAGATGTGGTATATATTATCTTTTCATAACTATTGGTTCATTTATTGTTTATGACAATTATACCGACCAACGTGACATAGATTTTATTTATCTAGGAGGTTGTTGAACCGGAAATTCCAACCGACCCTATTGTCGAGAGGTTAAATTTAGTTGAAGAAGAAAATAATTTGTTGAAGGAAAAAATTAGAAAAATTGAGGAGGAGAAGATGATATTGGAGTTGCATGTTTCGGATGTCGTCGATGATCACAAGATCAAGATGGATGCAATGCGCTTGAAGATTAAAAAGATTAGAAAATATGACATTCATACCGAGGCTTGGTATCATTATGCCGTTGGATCAGTTGTTACATTGGTTGCGATTATGATCGCATTTGTTTTCGCATTGAAATGTTTTACATAGTTTCAGTGTATGGTTTAATTAATTTAGATGCTCTGCAGAGCTTTATGTTGTTAGATGAGAACTATGTATGTACTTTGGTTTTAATGTGATGATGAACTTCTATTAATTTGGTCACTTAATTATCTATTCATGATGTTCTGTAATGATTTTTGACACACTTAATTATATATAATGCACGCAGATGAACCGGCAATGGATGTACGGTTCAAGAAACACCTCTGAGTACATTAAGGGCGTGCATGATTTTCTCGAAGTGGCTGAGGCAAACAAGTAGAATGGTTTTATGTGTTGTCCATGCCCTATATGTGGGAATACGAAGTCTTACTCTGACCGGAAAATCCTCCACACCCACCTGCTTTACAAGGGTTTCATGCCACACTATAATGTTTGGACGAGGCACGGAGAAATAGGGGTTATGATGGAAGACGGCGAAGAAGAAGAGTACGATGACAACTATGTGCCCCCTGAATATGGTGATGCTACTGAACATCAAGAGGAACCAGATGATGTGCACGATGATGCTGCAATGGGCGAAGCTGCTGAAGATCAAGAGGAACAAGACGATGTGCCCGATGATGATGATCTCCGTCGGGTCATTGTCGATGCAAGGACGCAATGCGAAAGTCAAAAGGAGAAGCTGAAGTTCGATCGCATGTTAGAGGACCACAAAAAAGGGTTGTACCCCAATTGCGAAGATGGCAACACAAAGCTCGGTAACGTACTGGAATTGCTGGAGTGGAAGGCAGAGAATGCTGTGCCTGACAAAGGATTTGAGAAGCTACTGAAAATATTGAAGAAGAAGCTTCCAAAGGATAACGAATTACCCGATAGTACATACGCAGCAAAGAAGGTCGTATGCCCTCTAGGATTGGAGGTGCAAAATATACATGCATGCCCTAATGACTGCATCCTCTTCCGCGGTGCGTACAAGGATCTGAACGCATGCCCGGTATGCGGTGCATTACGGTATAAGATCAGACGAGATGACCCTGGTGATGTTGACGGCGACCCCCCCGGGAAGAGGGTTCCTGCGAAGGTGATGTGGTATGCTCCTATAATACCACGGTTGAAACATCTGTTCAGAAACGGAGAGCATGCCAAGTTGATGCGATGGCACAGTGAGGACCGTAAGAAAGACGGGAAGTTGAGAGCACCCGCTGACGGGTCGCAGTGGAGAAAAATCGAGAGAAAGTACTGGGATGAGTTTGCAAGTGAGCCAAGGAACGTATGGTTTGCTTTAAGTGCGGATGGCATTAATCCTTTCGGGGAGCAAAGCAGCAATCACAGCACCTGGCCCGTGACTCTATGTATGTATAACCTTCCTCCTTGGATGTGCATGAAGCGGAAGTTCATGATGATGCCAGTTCTCATCCAAGGCCCTAAGCAACCCGGCAATGACATTGATGTGTACCTAAGGCCATTAGTTGAAGAACTTTTACAGCCGTGGAATGGAAACGGTGTACGTACGTGGGATGAGCACAAACAGGAGGAATTTAACCTAAAGGCGTTGTTGTTCGTGACCATCAATGATTGACCCGCTCTCAGTAACCTTTCAGGACAGACAAACAAGGGATACCACGCATGCACGCACTGTTTACTTGACACCGATAGTATATACCTGGCAAGCTGCAGGAAGAATGTGTACCTGGGCCATCGTCGATTTCTTCCGACCAACCATCAATGTCGAAAGAAAGGCAAGCATTTCAAAGGCGAGGCAGATCACCGGAAGAAGCCCGCCATGCGTACCGGTGATCACGTACTTGCTATGGTCAATGATTTACACGTAATCTTTGGAAAGGGTCCCGGCGGACTAGCTGTTCCGAGTGACGCTGGGGGACACGCACCCATGTGGAAGAAGAAATCTATATTTTGGGACCTACCCTACTGGAAAGACCTAGAGGTACGCTCTTCGATCGACGTGATGCATGTGACGAAGAATCTTTGCGTGAACCTGCTAGGCTTCTTGGGCGTGTATGGGAAGACAAAAGATACAGCTGAGGCACGGGAGGACCTGCAACGTTTGCACGAAAAAGACGGCATGCCTCCAAAGCAGTATGAAGGTCTTGCCAGCTATGCTCTTACCAAAGAAGAGAAGGAAATCTTCTTTGAATGCCTACTTAGTATGAAGGTCCCGACTGGCTTCTTGTCGAATATAAAAGGAACAATAAATATGGCAGAGAAAAAGTTTCAGAATCTAAAGTCTCATGACTGCCACGTGATTATGACGCAACTGCTTCCGGTTGCATTGAGGGGGCTTCTACCAGAAAACGTCCGATTAGCCATTGTGAAGCTATGTGCATTCCTCAATGCAATCTCTTAGAAGGTGATCGATCCAGAAATCATACCAAGGCTAAGGAGTGATGTGGTACAATGTCTTGTATGTTTCGAGCTGGTGTTCCCACCATCCTTCTTCAATATCATGACGCACGTCCTAGTTCATCTAGTTGACGAGATTGTCATTCTGGGCCCCGTGTTTCTACACAATATGTACCCCTTTGAGAGGTTCATGGGAGTCCTAAAGAAATATGTCCGTAACCGCGCTAGGCCAGAAGGAAGCATCTCCATGGGCCATCAAACAGAGGATGTCATCGGGTTTTGTGTTGACTTCATTCCTGGCCTTAAGAAGATAGGTCTCCCTAAATCGCGGTATGAGGGGAGACTGACTGGAAAAGGCACGCTTGGAAGGGACTCAATAATATGCAGGGACGGATATTCTTGGTCTCAAGCACACTACACAGTTCTACAGAACTCTACCTTGGTGACCCCGTATGTTGATGAACACAAGAACAGTCTGCGCTCCAAATACCCGGAGCAGTGCGACGACTGGATTACATGTCAACACATCAGGACTTTCAGTAGTTGGTTGGAAGCACGTATCAGAGGTGACAACACTGTTTGTGATGAGTTGTACTTGTTATCCAGGGGACCATCTTTGACTGTTACGATTTGGAAAGGATACGAGATAAATGGGAATACATTTTACACGATTGACCAAGATCAAAAGAGCACCAACCAAAACAGCGGTGTCCACTTTGATGCAACAACCGAGAGGGGAAAGGCCACATATTATGGTTACATAGTGGACATATGGGAACTTGACTACGGACACGATTTTAAGGTCCCTTTGTTTAAGTGCAAATGGGTCAATCTGTCAGGAGGCGGGGTACATGTAGACCCACAGTACGGAAAGACAACAGTGGATCTGAAAAATCTTGGGTACACTGACGAACCGTTCGTCCTAGCCAATGATGTGGCACAGGTTATCTATGTGAAGGACATGTCTACCAGACCGAGAAAGAGAAAAGATAAGGAGGCGAATACATCATACGATGAGCCAAAGCGTCACATAGTTCTTTCAGGAAAAAGGGACATCGTGGGAGTGGAGGACAAGACAGACATGTCTGAAGATTATGAAAAGTTTTATGAAATTCCTCCCTTTAAAGTCAAGGCTGACCCCAGCATCCTGATAAACGATGAAGATTATCCATGGTTACGGCGCAATAAGCAAATGACACAAGCGAAGAAAAAGTGAAGACTTTCTCCCGCAACTATTATGATGATACCATGCCAACTTTGTAACTGACGAGTATGATACCATTGTCCGTTTTGTACATGCACATGCTATGTGTGGGTCAATTTATGATACCATGCCAACTTTCAACTTTTTCAGAGTTCATTTGAAATGCTTTAATGTCTTATGGTTCGGCCCTCGTAATAATTAAAAATAGCAACAATAAGTATTTTGTTGTAAGTAGAAACAAAAAAAGCAAAAACACAAGAAAGTGTTTTCAAATTTGAAAAGTAATGGCACTAACAGAAAGCTTATAATTTTCCTAAAACTAAAAGCAAAAAGAATTAAAAAATAAATTAAAAAACAAAAGAAAATAAATAATGCAGAAAAAAAAACAAAAAAACAACAATAAGTATTTTGTTGTAAGTAGAAACAAAATAAAATAAATAAAGCAAGAAAGAAAACAAAAAAGTGTTTTCAAATTTGAAAAGTAATGGCACTAACAGAAAGTTTATAATTTTCCTAAAACTAAAAGCAAAAAGAATCAAAAAATAAAGCAAAAAACAAAAGAAAATAAATAATGCAGAAAACAAAACAAAAAAATGGAAAAAAATAAAAATAGCAACAATAAGTAAAGAAAACAAAAAACAAAAAAATGCCACCTACTGGGCCCACACGGCCTGAATACGACTTGAATCCCTACTTTGGGCCAGGATTCAGGCCCGCAGTAGGCCCAGAAGGCCCATCAGGCAAAGCAGTAGAAACTAGGCCCGTAAGCCTGCAATGGAGAGGAGCTCGAGAGGGGTGCGGCAGTGGGGCTTATAAACCACTGTGTGCCCCTCTCAACTAGCGAGATGGGACTAAACTTTGGCCCCGAGGCGGGCAGCACAGAGGCCTTTGGTCCCGGTTGGTGGCACCAACCGAGACTAAAGGGGGAGGCATTAGTCTCGGTTGGTGCCACCAACCGGGACTAAAGGCCGCAGCTTCCCGCCCTTTGGGCTGCCGAAAAGAGGCCTTTGGTCCCGGTTGGTGGCACCAACCGGGACTAAAGGGTGCATTAGTCCCGGTTCGTGTCACGAACCGGGACCAATGCTCCTTGTATATAAGTAGCACTTCACAGTTTTGCAGAGTTCATCGTCACCAGTTGCCCCCCGACGACGCCGAGCACATCGTCGCTGCCAGGCTGCCCCGACGCCGCCCGCCGCCCCCGCCGTCGCCCGCGCCCGTCGTTGTCGCCGGCCTCCCCGAGCCCACGCCGGCCTCCCCGAGCCCACGCCCGCCGTCGTCGTCGCCAGGCTGCCGCGTCGCCGTCGCCCGCCCCCGGCGCCGCCACCGCTGTGAGCCGCCGCGCCGCACCGGCTCTGTTTTTTTTTCATTTTTATTAGTTTAATTTTTTTTGTTCATATATATATAATGTATATGTGTATGTATATGGCTATGTGTATGTAGATGTTCAAAAATTGTTCAGAGCGTGTTTTTGTTCATATATGTATTTTTTGTTCATATGTGTATTAATGTTTTCATATATGCAAAAGATAGATTTTTAGAAAAGTTAGGTTTTTTTCTGTTCATAGATTTTTTTTGGTGATATTAATTATTGTAGAATATGCAAATGTTTGTATATTCATATGAACAATGCATTAGGCAAAACCTTTGTTTTTTTCGAAATTTTCTATTTGAACATTTTTTTTAAACAAGCAATACTAAAAGAATGAGAGGAAAAAGGAAAATAAGAAGAGGAAGAAAGGAGAAAAAGAGGAGAGGAAGAAGAGGAGAAATAAATAAGAAGAGGAAAAAAGAAGAAAAATAAGAGGAGAAGAAGAAAGGAATAGAGGAGAAAGAAGAAAAAATAGAAGAAAAAAATTCTATTTTTTCTTCTTCTCCTCTTTTTTTTCTTCTTATTTTTCTTCTTCTTCTTCCTTCTTCCTTCTTTCTCTTTTCTTCCTTTTCCTTAATTGTTTTCCTTTCTCGATACCCCCTCCCCGATAACTCTCGAGGACACCCAAACCCTAGAGAGAAAACGATGTTGGTCTCCTACCCCCTCCCGCCGCGCCCCTACCCGACAAATTAACTCTCTCGAGGCCACCCAAATTTATCAAGTTAAAAGAGCGTTGTCGTCGAGGGCCACCCCAAACCCTTGAAGCGTTGTGTCGAGGCGACCCCAAACCGTAGAGAAGCAGCGTCGAGGCCACT
>NC_041389.1:680995980-681008125 GCF_002162155.2 Triticum dicoccoides | reverse complement strand
ATATATATATATATATATATATATATATATATATATATATATATATATATATATCCATCTGTACCATGTTTGAATGATAATTGACATGTTGTAAATATTTGCAGAAACTATGGAGCACTCCCGAGACGAAGAAGCAGAAGCGATATTGAGGGACATAATCTCAAATGGAAGGGATGAAGTTGCGTCATTTCTCCTCGACACCATTGTTGGTCAGCTGGAAGAACGGGGTGAAGAAGAGGGCTATGTTCATGATGGCTTCGGCCCATTAATGCCGGTACAAGAACAGGACTATGTTCATGATGGCTCCGGTGACACAATGGAGGAACAAGAAGGAGACCGTGCTGATTGCTCCGGTGACCGAACCGAGCCCGACCAGGTATATATATATTAGTTAAGCCCGTGCTGACTAGTTAATTGATGCTTCCATTGTTTTGGTATATGTACACATATTAATTACTCTCGTCTTTCTTCCTTATAATTTCTAGCCCTCCGGATCGAGCACAACTTCGGTAAGGAGATGAGGCCCGAAGAAAAAGTTGAGCTCGGATGAAAAGTTTGAGATCATAGAAATCGCGCCCGACGGCGAACCGATTGAACCCATCCGGACAAGGAAGGCATTTTCTTCTCAGTGCGGGGTTCTTGTTAGGGACAAGATCCCAATCAGCATCCAGCAATGGTATAAGCCTAAGGAGGAAGACGCTCCGGTGTCTTATGTCAATGATATGCAGAAAGAAGATCTTTGGACTCAGCTGAAGGCAAATTTCACCCTGCCCACAGAGGAGGATCCGGAGAAGCCAGTTAAAGAGGAATTAATCAAGTCGTGTGCTCTTAAGAAGATGGCAGCTCTAATGAGGAGGTGGAGGAAAGAGCTGAACCAGTTTGTCAAAGATAAAAAGACACCAGAATTCATCGGCAAATATGAGAAGATCAAAAATCACTGGCCCGCATTTGTGGCCCACAAGACATCGGAAAAGAGTAAGAAGATGTCGGAGACAAACAAGAAAAATGTTGCGAAGAAGACGCTTCACCATCGCACGGGGTCAGGTGGCTACCTGCAAGCCCGGCCTAAGTGGTCCAAGGCTGAGAATGATCTGCTTGAAAAAGGGATCGAACCAGAGACAATGAGATGGCCAGTCCGTTGCCGGACTTGGTTCTTCGGGTCTGGCCGAACCTTGGACCCTGCAATAGGGTTTTGCCAATGGACGGACGAGAAACTGGAAATACCAGTCAAGAACCTTTGACACTATATCGATGCAGCGCAACAAGGGACGTTCCTTCCAAACAGGGAGAAGGACGAGCTCACAATGGCCCTTGGGAATCCTGAGCACCCTGGACGGACACGAGGCACGCCAGGCTCCATTCCGTGGAAGGTTGGTTTTCTGGACGCAGGGGGTTACAAAACCCATGAGAGGAGGAAGAAACTGGAGTAGGACCAACTGCAGGCGCTGCACGAAAGGGTAATGGGGCTAGAGGATCGAGAAGAGGAACGAGAAGCAGCAGATCGCAGCAAACGACCTACCAAAGCTTCCCCCGAAGCTACCCCGCCATCTCAGCCGAGAAGCAGCGTGGCTTCCACCGAGCTGCTTCAGCCGGAGCATGTCTTGACGGCTCCTGCCAGCTATCCCATGGATGGTATCACGGAGTCTCAAAATTGCCACATGATGGCGCGATGGATGACTTTCAAGGTCAAGGCGGCTGTTGGCCAAGTTTATCCAAGTGGACCCGGCACAACTTATCACTGGCAGCCGATTCCAAAAGGATATGCTAAGGTGATGGTGGATGAAATAACGGAGGGATTTGAGGACCTCGTGCTTGACCACCCTACTGGTGAAGGGGAGACTAGGCTAGGTTCTGCTCTGAAGACTCCATGCCTATGGAAGAAGGAGCTCATCAACCTTTTGAACTGGACGCCTCCGCCTCCTCCTGCTCCGGCGAGTCAGGGCACTCCGCCTCCTCCACCGCCTCCTCCTCCGGCGAGTGACGATCAGGACACGCGTGGCGGCACTCCGCCTCCTTCTCCGGCGCATGGCGGCACTCCGCCTCCTTCTCTGCCTGCGCCGGCGCTCCCGAGCAGCCAGCAGCATCCTCCTTCTCTGCCTCGCCAGCAAGAGCGGAAGAGACCTGCCGCCACCCCGGCTGCTCCGGTGCGTCGTACTCCTTCTCCTCCGCCTCGTAGGCAAGCACGAAAGAAGACAGACGCCGCAGCCGCTCCGTCTGCTCCGGCGTCTAGCAGCACAACCAGAGGCGGGAGGCAATACAAATACGGTCCATCATCTCTCAAGCCTCTAGAGAAGTTACCGTATGAGAGGTCCGAGGAGGAAAACGATACGATTGTGTGGACCCACATGAAGGAGTTCTTTGAAGGGGTGAAAGCAAAGAGACATCCACCTCCGGAGGAGAAGGTAGATCCGGTGAAAGCAAAGCGCACTCTCGACGCCCTGAGGAAACCACCAAAGTCTCCACCGAGAACCAACTATGAGCGCATTACTGAACAAACATATCTCCAAGCCCAGCGGTCGGGAACTACTGTCAGTGCTAAAAGGTCAAAAGAACGATCAAAGGGGAAAAAAATTGCCCAGCTCGGCGAACAAGCACAGCAATCGTGCCCCCCACTCAATGTGTCTAATGCTCCGGGGATGGTGGCCGGTTATGGCAATCTTGACGATTACCTGCCTGACGATGCACTTCCTGATTTCTTGGAGGTGGACGGACACAGATACGACTACGGGAAGCCTCTCGTCAAAGATGAACAATCTCTCACAACAATGATGCGAAGATTCCATAATTGGTACATGGAAACCTGCAGAGAGTCTGAGGGTAAGAATGCTTTGTATCTGCATATTAAAGAGGAGCACGATCTCGTTGCAAATGATCTGTTGACTGTTCCATTTGAGGAGTTCTTCGAGTTCTTCAATCAAAAGGCCCTCGATAAATTAATGGTCTTTTGCTACTGCCTGTAAGTACTATTTCTGTCATTAAGTCTCTATATATAGCTCGGCTCTTTCATTGCATGTATTTATAATTAATTATCCTCAATATATATATTATGCAGATTGAAGATCGTCGAGTGCAAAAAACAAGAAATTTATGATATTGGGTTCATTAACACAAATATCATAGATGTATTTCTGGTTGAAAAGAACGTCAAAGAGGCCGAGGACAACTTGCTACAATCGTTGATTAAAAACCAAAACAAAGATACCATACTCTTTCCTTACAACGGCCCGTGAGTGTTACTGTCGTGTGCATATTCGGTTTCCCTTATTACTCAAGCGAGCTTATAGTAATGTAATTGATGAGTTATGCATGTGTGCGCAGGTACCACTATATTCTTCTGGAGATTAAGCTTGAGCGTGGACTAGTAACCGTCTTAGACTGAAATGCTCAGCAAGTAAATTCAATCAATCATTATCGCACCATATCGGCAACTTTTTGTTCATTTCCTGATATCTCAAGTAATAATAATAATTTTCTTTGTCTTGCGGGGTTTGGAAACAGTTCACCGCAGAAGCTCCGGGACTGCCGAAGGAGCTGACATATAAATGGCCGAAAGTAAGTACTACTGGCTAGCTAGTTGCGCGCATCTCCCGTTGATTCTATAGCTATACTTTCATCAATGCCATTTATAATGCTTCATTATCAGTTTGATTGACCTCTATTTCTCGTAAAGTGCTTGTGGCAGGAGGAAGGAAATGATTTCTGTGGATACTACGTGTGCGAGTTCATCCACACCGCGACTTTGAAAAACAAGCGGGGCTACTCTCAAAGACAATATGAAGTGCGTAAGCAATAATATTCACAATTTCATTTTATTACACCATCATTTCTGTTGAGTTTCATTCATATATATGTATTAATTAACCCCCTTCTTCAAATTAGACGTGGCAGATGCGAAATGAACTCCTAGAACCAGATCGCATGAAAGCAATTCAAGAGGAATTGGCGGGATTCTTTCTTGACCACGTCATCAATAAAGCCGGAGAATACCATGTGGAAATTGATTTCAAATGCTAGGGGTTTGTAATTAAGAGATCTTATACATATTGTACATGTATGTAGCCAGTAGCGTCGGATACATGATACGAAAACTTGCTGTTCGACCAATCTCTCGGAGAAGGAGAGATCGATCGATCACTTCTCTCGGTATGCATGACGAACTTCTGTACTGAATGGTTCTCTCGATCACTTATGTATATATAGTACGTAGCGTCGACCAAGCACGAACATAAGAGAGGACACTTCTCTCTATTAATTAGCTAGCTAACACAATATATGAAACACCTAAATTAACCCCCCAAAAACCCCAACCTCCCCTCCTTTCAAAAAAAACAAAAACCCCAGCCAATGGAATGCTGACGCGTGGATGCCTTTTGGTCCCGGTTGAGCCACCAACCGGGACCAAAGGCCACCTGACTGGGCTCGGCGCACAGGGCCACGTGGAGGCAGATTGGTCCCGGTTCTGGTTTGAACCGGGACTAATGGGTGGAGGTATTAGTAACGGCCCATTAGTCCCGGTTCATGAACCGGGACTAAAGGCCCTTACGAACCGGGTCTATTAGGTGTTTTTCTACTAGTGGGAGAAAGAACCCAACCACTCCAAGTCTCTACAAACACTAGAACAACTGTGAACACCCCATCCTAACACAAGACGCAACCCTATTTTTGGCCTGCCACTAAGTTCATCAAGAACTGCTAAAACCCTACCACCCACACCCAATCCGTCAGAAAGTACAACAAAATCCCAAACCCTAGCTCGTACGCGCAATTGATCCCACCAGGAACTCTTTACCGGAGCTAAATTATACAGATCGAGCACCGGAGCTGCTGGCGACGGCGACGTACTGTACATGGGCGGCGAGGCATCATCATGACGACACATAGGAGCAAGAGGGACGTTGCGCAGGCCCCTCCCGAACGGCGCGAATGGCGGCAGCTCAGCGTCCAACGACGTGCTCATCGAGCCGTCGTCGACGCCAACGAGCTCGAGGACCTCGGCAGCGGCGACGAGCAGAGAGGGTGTGGGAGGATAGGGAGATAGCGAGCGGGTGCGGGAGGAGAGGGAGAGAGGAGCTAGTGCGGTCTGAGCAGGTGGGCTGGTTTAATGGTCATGCCGTTTTGCAAAAAAAGACGGATGGACTAGTATTCACCGAAGGCACGACCAGGTGGCGGTCAAAGTGAGCTGGCGGCCGCTGACTCGGCCAAGTCAACAAATACGTACACAAAATCGTATACATGGACCAAAATGAACCCCTCGCGCAAGTACTTGGACCGTAGTTTGGGTATTTTGAATTAGTGGTAAAAATGTGTCACCCGGCTCAAGTTTGGTGACCTATAGTGAATTTTTCTCTTCTATAAATGAACCACTTGGAAAGCCTACCCAAATAATGCCATTAACTCGGCTTGGCTTGTTTAGACCTGCAATGAGTCACTTAGACCAGCTAATAGATGGGAAACAATCGATTTCTAAGTTAATGCACTTCTTCTGTAAACTAACATTATAATAATTTTTAGGTCATTAAAATATATCTTCTATTTTTAGTGATTTAAAAAGCCTTATATTAGTTTATAGAGGTAGTACTAAATTGAATATTGCCTACAAGTTGTATATTAATATTGTCCTTTATGAGAAAAGAAAACTAATGATTGGCCATGACGACTCATATGGGTTGGTCTATGTTTCACTTTATCAGCGATGGTTGTTGTTCTGGTGTGTTGACCTTGTGAAGTCTTAGCAAAGACGTCTTCCCTATTGTCTAGTACAACAAGATATGCCTAGCTCTGGTAAGAGAGGGGTAATGATGGCGACGTGCCTTTGGCTCGCTTCAGTAATTTTAGTCGTTGCTAGGTAGTTGTACTTTCATTATTACTAGAAGGTTGGACGCGCTTTGCTGCGTCGTTAGTGTTGTTGGATTTTTTTAAAACATTACTCATTTTTTTTACAAATATGAGATGTATTACATTTTTTAAAAAGTCAGACATTTTAAGTTTGATCAAATTTGTAGGGAAATATACCAAAATCCATAATACCAAATCGGTATAATTAGATTCATCATGAAATAAATTTCCATTTTTTTGTTTAATATTGTGGATGTTGACATTTTTTGGCCCTGAACTTGGTCAAAGTTGAAGGAATTTGACTTTTCAAAAGAAAATAGAGTGTGTATTGTTTTTTTATTGTTTGATGATCTGATGAGCCTTTCTTGATGTGATTTTATGTTATCCGCTAAGAAACTCATATTTACGTGAGGAAATTTCTACGTCGATAGCTGCATGTACTATATTGGTGCTACAGTATCACATGGTGGCGTTTTTTTCTCGATGTGATGAGAGAGTGCGCATGATTGATGTGTTTTTATATGCCGGTTGCTACTGATTGATTTGAAAAAGGATTGGCTCCATAATTGAATACCTCAATCGAATTCAAGAGCTTCAAAATTAGGGAACAAAAGTGACTTAATGGGTGAGCTCATTGAGTAATTGTTGACCTGGTCAAAATTGAGCGACTCAATTTAAATTGAAGAACTCAATTAATTGTGTGGCCTTAGAAATTAGAAAGCACGGTGTATCGTATAAAAGAACTAAATGAGGGAGCTTTAAGAAATTGTTGACCCGGTCTAAATCGGGTGACCCAATTTCAATTGGAGACCTCAATTGATTGTAAGCCTTTCTAAAATGGGGGGCTTAGTGTTATAGAAGATATTATTTTTTGAACGAAGGCGAATTAAAAAGATAGTTGTCCAGTTAATTATGAAAAATCAGCCAAAGACCAATGCAATCAGGGCCGAATCCTCTTGAAATCATGACGCACTCGGAGCCACGTCCACTCCCGCCAAAGACAACAGAAGACGCATAACATCACCCACCACAATAGCCATCCCACAAACCTCAAACGGACTACTCCCAAAATAAAACACCGGAGCAAGAAACATATCCTTACGACTAACATCTTGCAAGGGCTGTCACACCGGCTGGCCGACGAGGATGGCGTTGGACTGCCAGTTCTGGCCCCAGTTGCCGGGCATGGGCATCCACCCGGTGCCCGAAATTTTTATTAATAGTAATTAATAGTCCAGTAATTAGAAAAGTAATAAAGTGTAAATGGAAATTTTAAATATAGTAAGGACGCGGTCAACAACAGCGTCCCTATATGGACGCACATGATAATAGCGCGACGTCCACCCCTGGACGCTGTTTTGGATAGCATCCATTCACCATATGGTTGGGTCAAGCCTGCTCACGGTTGCCGCATCCATCTCATGCATGTCGCCCACTTCATCTCCTCTCCTACCACGGCCGGCCCTAGCCTCCGGCAAATCCCTGCTGCCCACCTTGCTCGGACCGCCTCCGCCTCCGCCTCGCCCCCCACCTCCTCACGACCGGCTCGGCCTCCGCCTCGTCCCCTGCTTCCTCACGACCGCCCCTCCCTCCGGCTCATCCTCGACACCCACATCCTCACGGCTGGCCCCGACCTCCTCTGGTCCAAAGGGGGTGGGCGGAGAACGCCGCTGTGGCGGCATCAGCAAGTTGGTCGGAGGTGTTCGTCCCTCTTCCTTATCTCCATTGCTTCTCTGTACGCCGTCCCTATCATTGTTGGATCTTTCCAGGGTGCTACACTATAATTTGTTGTCATAGAAGGTACGCATTGTGCTATCCCCCAATTAAACAACAGTACTCCGGCCAGGCATTCTACTAGCCCACTAATTAGTGATTACAGTGTTGATGCTTTCAAATTAAACTGTACAAGGAGCAGATGCTTTCAAATTACTTCTGACTAAGGATTTACTACTTGTCTCTTATTCTGTCTAATAGATTCATATGAAAGTAACTTTTATGAAATAATATAAATTAGTTCCTTGTCTTTCATAAAAGGTATTGTGCATCGAATGAAAACATTATAAATTTCGGAACTGTTACGAAATAACATAGTACTTGAGCAGCTGAGCATAATTGATTCCTATGCTATTTTCTTGTAGCTTTACTGATTACACTGCGACATGTTGAGAGCAAAAACGATGCACACACTCACCAGCACTTTCGTTCCAACTAAGGTGCGGCTGCTTAAACACCCATTTGATTGCTTTGTGGCGATCTGAAATCACACACATGAATTTTCCAACACCAATTACCTCCCTTCGCAGCCATCTCATGAACCAGCCCCAGTTAGTTGTGTCCTCTTTCTCCACAATGCCAAATGCAAGAGGTATTAACTTGTTGTTAGCACCATATTCGCAAGCCATTATCAATCTGCCCTTGTATCTTCCTGATAGAAATGATGCATCCACACTTATTACTGGTCGAAGGTGGGGAACTGCTGCAATGCAAGGTCCAAATGCCCAAGCAACACATCGAAATTCTCTATGCCCTTCACTACAAGAAATATGTCAACTTGTGACCTTTTGTCAGTGACCCTGGAAGAATTGGTCATAGATTTATGACCATTTCAGACCAATTGGTCAAAAGCTGTTCGGGGGGCTCCAAACCCTAAACCATTGTGACCATTTTGGTCAGAAAGGTCGTAATTTCCTTACACAAAATGGTCACAAAGCAAACAGTGCTAGTCCGCTGCCTTATTTCTAGTTGTTAATGACCAATATAGATGGTCATAGCCTTGTAGATTGTGGTGGGTTGTGATGACTAGGCGCCATCTCATCAGTTTTGCCTATGTGTCATGTCCATGTGGCAGTTTTTGCCCTAGGTTGTGAAGCAACCTATATTTCTGTCATTCCAAAAATTCCCAAAAAATCTCATAAATTGTTTGGATCATATCTTCATCAAATATGTCAAAAACCTTCCTTGCCTAGTTCAAAAATAATTCAAAAATATTCATTTTCCTATTCTATTCAAAGCAGCACTTTGTGAAGGAAGTACCACTTTGGCATGTCCAAATGGTATCCATTTTCTATAGTGCTTTCCTATGCCCAAATAACCATCCTCCACCAAATGTCAGCTCAATCCATTCATTATTTTGAGCCGAGCTTCAACATTTGTAGTTATGTCCAGTGTGGTAGTTTGCAAAGCAAGTACAACCTAGGCTCCTCCTTTTAAGCTGAAAATTTGTGAAGACGGTCTTCTTAGTAACTGATCATCCTCAGCCAAAACTCACGCCCATTAGCCATGTGCATTTCCCGTACCGCAAATCAAACACTTGGCTGCTTATTCATGTTTGAGCATCGATCGGTCTCCTCGTGAGAATGTTATGTTGTGATTTTCTTCTTAGCACCTAACTGGGGAGTGCCCAACCCACTAGACATGCCTAGGCCGCCCAGAACACATGGCAACACCACGGTCACGCGGCGGGCATGCGAGCTTACGCGCTCTAGAGTTGGGGCCCTCGGCCACCGTCCAAACCTTGATGTCTCGCCATCAAACCATGTATTTCTGATTAAATAGATACTTACTTACCTAGAAATGATTTTTGGAAAAAATAAAGAGCAAACTATGAGGCAGCTGCAGTTCAAATTTGACCCGCTTCCAACTGAATCGACGGGAATTTGTCTTTTTCACCAGAGGTGGATCAAAAATTTTGACACCCAACCATTTTGTCAATTGTGCATTAAATATGGCCTAGTATTTTATAAAAATGATTTGGTCCATTTTTGCAACAATTATTTGGTAGTTCCTTCACAAAAAAACCTCCTTTTGGGCACTCGGAAAATGAAAAATGAATTTTCCGTGCAAAGAAAATGAAAACTTCCTTAGGCAACATTGTTTGGAATTCCAAGATATACCCTTGTGCACAATATGAGATCATTTGAACAAACTATGCCATGAATGTGGCCATAAGATTGATCATTTGGCTTGAAAGCCATTGATCTCCACACGTGACAGCTCGTTTCTGAGAACACTTTTTAAAAATAATTGCCGTATGACAAGTTTGTTATTTTTCCTGGGAACTTGGCCACATATAATGACACAATGCGAAGGTTTCCCAATTTTTTGATTTTTTTTGAATTTTTTATGCTCGTTTCAAAATGTGGTCAAAACGGCGGGAATGACCGTTCCTAGCTAGTGGTTGAATCTTGGAATTTTTTTAGTGTTTCTCTGATTAAATAGGTACTTATGTACCTAGAAATAATTTTTGGAAAAAATAAAGAGCAAACTATGAGGCAGCTGCAGTTCAAATTTAACCCGCTTCCAACTGAATCGGCGGGAATTTGTCTTTTTCACGAGAGGTGGATCAAAAAAATTTACACCCAACTATTTTGTCAATTGTGCATTAAATATGCCCTAGTATTTTATAAAAATGATTTGGTCCAATTTTGCAACAATTATTTGGGAGGTCCTTCACAAAAAAACTCCTTTTGGGCACTCGAAAAATGGAAAATGGTTTTTTCGTCCAAAGAAAATGAAAACTTCCTTAGGCAACATTGTTTGCCATTCCAATATGCACCCTTGTGCACAATATGAGATCATTTGAACAAACTATGCCATGAATATGGCCATAAGATTGATCATTTGGCTTGAAAGCCATTAATCTTCACGCGTAATAGCTCATTTATGAGAACACTTTTTTAAAATAATTACCGTATTACAAGTTTATTATTTTTCCTGGAAACTTGGTCACATATAATGACACAATGCGAAGGTTTTCCAATTTTTTGATTTTTTTGAATTTTTTATGCCCATTTCAAAATGCGGTCAAAACGGCGGGCTTGACCGTTCCTAGCTAGTGGTTGAATCTTGGAAAACTTTTGGTGTTTCTCTTATTAAATAGATACTTATGTACCTAGAAATGATTTTTGGAAAAAATAAATAGCAAGCTATGAGGCAGCCGCCGTTCAAATTTGACCCGCTTCCAGCTAAATCGGCAGGAATTTGTCTTTTTCACCAGAGGTGGATCAAAACTTTTGACACCCAACCATTTGGTCAATTGTGAATAAAATATGGCCTAGTATTTTATAAAAATGATTTGGTCCAATTTTGCAACAAATATATGGTAGGCCCTTCACAAAAAAACTCATTTCGGGCACTCAGAAAATGGAAAATGAATTTTCCGTGCAAAGAAAATAAAAAATCCCTTAAGCAATATTGTTTGGAATTCCAAGATGCACCCTTGTGTACAATATGAGATCATTTGAACAAACTATGCCATGAACGTGGCCATAAGATTGATCATTTGGCTTGAAAACTCTGAATCTTCACACGTAATAGCTCATTTATGAGAACACTTTTTTAAAATAATTGCCGTATTACAAGTTTATTATTTTTCCTAGAAACTTGGTCGCATATAATGATATAATGCGAAGGTTTCCCAATTTTTTGATTTTTTTTGAATTTTTTATGCCCGTTTCAAATTGTGGTCAAAACGGCGGGAATGACCGTTCCTAGCTAGTGGTTGAATCTTGGAATTTTTTTCGTGTTTCTCTGATTAAATAGATACTTATGTACCTAGAAATGATTTTTGGAAAAAAATAAATAGAAAACTATGAGGCAGCCGCAGTTCAAATTTGACCCGCTTCCAGCTGAATCGACGGAAATTTGTCTTTTTCATTAGAGGTGGATCAAAACTTTTTACACCCAATAACTTGGTAAATTGTGCATTAAATATGGCCTGGTATTTCAGAAAAATGATTTGGTCCAATTTTGCAACAAATATATTATAGGTCCTTCACAAAAAAACTCAGTTTGGACACTCGAAAAATAATTCTCTTACCGAAAACTTATTTCTAAGAACACTTTTTTATGATATTTGCATTATTCAAAGTTTGTTATTCTTACTGAAAAGTAGGTCACACTTGGTGACACAATGCAAAGTTTTTTATTTCTATTTGTTTTCATAAATTTTCTAGGCCGTCAAATAGCAGACATGTTTTAACATCTTATTTTCAATCAATTATGACCAATTTAAATGGTCTTAAAATCATCAAAGGGTACTGCGTTTTTATTGGTCCAAAACCATCTCACGCGGATCATGGATTAGCACCGTCGGATGCGCCCGGATCCAACGGCAGCCCACACTCCCCCCTCGTCGCTCTCCCCCCTCCCTCTCATCCTCATCCACCCACGAAAACCCTAGCTCACTTATCCCATCGCCGATGCCGCTCCCGCTCCCTTTTCCCCCGCCGCCGCCGCCGTACTCCTCCTCCCTCATCCTCGTCTCGTTGCCGCCGCCACCTCCTCCCTTCCCCGGCCTCCTTTCCTCCTG
>NC_041389.1:680984386-680995616 GCF_002162155.2 Triticum dicoccoides | reverse complement strand
CCCGATCCCACCCACCGAACCGATCTCGATCCAGTCCAGATCGAGAGAGAGTGAGCCCCCTCCCACGATTCCCACCGCCGCCACCCCCACCCACCACCGCCGATCCGGCCCCGACGGCTCGTTCCCCTCGCGCAACTGCTCCCCTCCTCCCCGCCCTCCCTGCGCTCCAGATCCGTCGACGGCGTCTGGCCACCCGGCGACGGCGGGGATCCGCTGCTGGAGCACCTCCGCGCGGGGACCTGCGAGGCCGCGCCGTGGCTGCGGGATGCGCCGTGGCTGTGACCTTCTCTCCATGCCCGCGGATCCACTTCCGCAGCGGTCAGATCCACCCTCACTCCATCACCAGCGGCGCCAAGGACCCAGATTCAACACCTCACCTTCTCTCCCTGTCCACCACGCCACGGCGCCATGAAGATGGATGGAGATGGCTCCCCTGCTCTGCTCAGGACGTACAACGACGCCAAGGTCCAGCCCTTCTTCGTGGAGATGGATGGATTGGAGGGCCGACGACTCCAACAACGAAATCCACCACGCGCTCGGCGTCCACGGTGCAGTCTGCCATCGACGAGGCCTCCAATGCGGCTTCGTCTTCAACACCGACGTGAAGTGGCGAGGCCGTGGTCGTCGGACATGGTGGCGGCAGGCCGAAGAGTGGCGTGCTGGTGGAGTGCAGGATCTGCTAGGAGGACGGCGACGAGACCTGCATGGAGGCCAATTGCTCCTGCAAGGGCAGCTTGAAGGTAAAAACGTCTTGGCATATACGTACATTGCTCTTGTCTGAAAGCAGTAGCTGAATTGAATCAGTGTCTCTTTCAGTATGCTCACCGGACATGCATCCAGAGGTGGTGCGACGAGAAGGGGGACACCATATGTGAGATATGCTTAAAGGTAAAATTTGGTTTCCCTGGTAACTTGTGCGCATGGCTTAATAATGGAGAATATTATTTATCTCAAATCATGTAAATATATGGATAACTGATGTCATCCACTGATGTATAGCTTGTGTTTGTTGATGATAAAACAGCAATTCACACCAAACTACAAGGCTCCTTCCAAGCAGTTTCGGCAGGGAAGAAACTCCATCTTCTTCAGGTACCAATTTCTAATGCTTCACCTGTCAAACATATCACATCTCACAAATGGTGAAATGGATCATCTAATGCTTGGACTGGACTGATTCATTTTCTGCGTGCCCTTCACAAGTACACCATGACCATCATGTTCGACGGCACCTACACGAGTGGAGGTCTTGGAGAAGATTAGCCTCCTGCAGCGGCTTGTGACCCAACCTCCTCAACAATGAGGCTTCATTCATGGCTGGTAAGGTTCTGACACCTCTTGCTTGAGATTTCTGGTTGTATTATACATACAGTCAAAATTATACCTTTTGAGTTTTGATGAATCATGTGCTATTCCGCCCGCTCAGCAACAGTATCTGTTGTTTTCTCATGATGATAATCCTGCATCACTTGACTGAAACATACCAGTCCAGTCCATTCTCACAACCAATTAAGTCCAGAGCTCACACCTCTCCGTTGATGATGCACGTACATTCCAGTTAAAGAATAACACAGGATTAATTAATTCTTGGGCTCTTTTAGCCGTGCTTCTTACTCTAGGTTCCAAGTAGAGATGCAGTGATGCCAAACATCGCCTCTGCTTCAACTGATTAATTTTCTGCGTGCCAAACAGAGCCTGTGATGTTATCAAAATATTTGCTACTCTTAATGGGTTTATCCTACTTGATGATCTTAACCACCAAGTTACTGTAAATTTGTACAAAGGACTAATGGTTTTGGTTTGAGTTACTTGACCATTCTTAGCTCGCTAGATAGTGCCTGCATCTGGTCCTGATTAGAGGAAAACTAATACTGTATGTCGGCATTGCAGTGTGGAGTGCAATGCCTCGTACGAGTACCACTCCCTCTACGCCTACTTCGACCGGGACAATGTTACCCTTAAGGGCTTTGCCAAGTAAGCACAATGATGTAGCTATCTTCCATTACCAAAGCTACCAGTACAATATTCTGATCAAACTTGGTTCTGAATTCTGATATGCGACTGTTTCTTTTCTCCAGGTTCTTTAAGGAATCGAGCGACGAGGAGAGGGAACACGCGGAGATGCTTATGGAGTACCAGGTACCAATAATTCCCTTGACCTTTGAATTATTAATACCATTGTCCTATGCGTGCTAGCTAGAAACTGATGGATGATGCTTGGTGTATTCTTGTGTGTGTCCATCAGAACAGACGTGGAGGGCGGGTGAGGCACCAGTCTATCGTGACCCCATTCACAGAGTTCGACCACTCTGAGAAAGGCGATGCTCTGTATGGTAAGTTTATTTATGGTTGTGGGTGTTTATGCATATTCAGTTCTTAGAAAGGGGCTGTTAGTTGTGCCAGATTAATTACCCGGGGAAAGTAAGACTTTGTGGAAGAAATAGGATATATATATGTGCTTCTGTTGCTTCTATAGTATAGTTAGTACTCATGCCCATGATCGACCAGGTCCCTGCTCTGTTTCTTCTTCTTTTGCTTCCTGTATGTATGTATGTGTCTATGCATGTAGCCCCCTCGCTCGCGTACTGTTGCCGCTGCTCCTGTTATTTTCTACTGCCTGCTGCCGCATACTGCTGCTGCTCGCCAGATGCCGCAGCTACTCACTGCTGCTGCTACTCTTGCAGTGCTGCTACTGATGCTACTCGTTATGGAATTCATTATGGAATTTGGTGCAGTGTACCATCAGTCACAGCTGCTGAGTTAGCCAGTTAGGTAGTAGTACATGACAGTGAACGGCTCAAAAGTATTTCTGTGTTTGATGCATGGCCTATCTTACTTCGTGGTTATACATTCTGTTCTGTACCTAACTTATATTTGAAGCTGACTATTCTGTAAGATGGATCTAACCATGATTAAGTGCACACATTTTCAGGATAATTCGCAACTGCATTAAAAAATTATAGTGGGAGTTATACATGTTTTCTCATGATAGATTGATCTAGACTGAAACATAATTTTGCATCCCGTTTTCCGTCGACAAATATACAAGTTATACAAGTTATATCAGCAAGTTACTGTATGTGTTAGAGAAATCAATGTTGATTTATTTGTTGTTCTTTTTTTCTTTCTAATTTTTGCATGAGAGCAAACTGGTGTAGCTAGCTGGACTATGCAGCCATGAATCAGGAAGTAGCATATTCAGTTTTGCTAATAGAAAATAAATGTATTAAAAACTTTCAAAACTGCATAGTAAGTGCTTGTTCATGTTTGGTTTTCTCTAAACTTTGTTTGTATGATTGAGGGCAAATTTACTTGGTTCTTTTCTCTAAATTGTGCTTGGAACATTCATTTTTATAATCTAAAATTGCCTTCCTATGATGATGCAGGTGCCCGGTTTGTGCTCGCTACCGAAGGAGCTCCATGTTGAAGAAGATTGAAGAGCACCAGGGTTAACACCAGGGCAGCTTGTAGAGCTTGTAGAGCTTGTATATGTATAGAGCTTGTAAATGTATCACGTGTAGAGCTTGTAGAGCTTGTATATGTTAGAGCTTATTATGTGTAGAGCTTGTAGAGTATATATTATTTGTACAATAGGAGCTCTGTACTGAATCTGCCTGATAATATTTGGAGTATTATGTGTGTGTTTTGTTTGTGCCAATTTAAATACTGGTTATTTATTTACTGTTAGATTGAAATATAAAGAATAAGAACTTGCTAGCTGGGACCCACGTACCTGAACCTGACATCTGGGACCCATTTGACTAGTGGACCTTTTTTATATTACAAAAAAACTAAAACTTTCTAGCAGAAAAGGCCACGGCCCCAAAATGAGAAGGCTTAATTGTTGGGCTTGGCCCATCTACCTAGCCAAAATTAATATGAGAAAAAAACACAAATAGGCCGAATTGTTGGGCTAGGCCCATGTAGAAAACCGAATTGGACCGGGCTGAATCTTGTGCCACATCAGCTTGCCACGCTGGATGCCTACGTGGCCTGGGGAGGTTGCTAGTGACCAAAATTGCCACAGTAGGAATATTTTGGTCGTAAACGTCTTCGACCATTCCAGAAGAAAGGTCGCTATAGTCAGTTTATGACGGCCAGCTTTTGACCTTCTGTTTTTGGTCACAAAAAGGTCGCAAATGGAAATTTGTGACCTTTCAGTGACCAATAGTGGTGGTCACAAGTTGACATATTTCTTGTAGTGCTTCTTGTGCCATGGATTTCGATAGAAGAACATACTTTGTACCTGGATTTTTAACTCTAATAGCCTCGAGGAATGGGATGAGAAGATTGTATGATCCTTCCCAGCTACCAAACAGTTGTGATATATCCTTCTCCCTTCCACGCCATAACTTATTATATGATGGTTTCACATTTCTGTAATGTTGTCTCACCAATGCCCGCACATTTTTTATACTCAACTCCAGGTCATCCTTCAGTGCTTCACGGATCCCATCTGCCACTATAGAGGCTGATAACTGAGAATGGTCAGTTCTATTAGCCGGTGCACGACAAGTGTGAGAATAAGGACACTTCCTTACTTGCCAATATGAACCAATTTTCGTTGGTGTTGCATACAGCCTCCACATGCAGTTGTCATCAATACACTCTGCTATAAGTTTAGATTGACTGCTTGTGCTGTACTTCACTTCCAAGTTTGCGTTTATGTGAAATTCACCAATCGCAATTTTGAGGTGCTCTTTTGAATCAAAAATCTGATGCTTTGACAATGGGCTCTGAAAGCGTTTCTTACATCCAAAAAAACCTTCATCTGTTGTCGTCTCCGTTAGTATGGATATGTCACTAAAGGCTCTCACATCATTCTGTCCACATCTATATATGAACAAAAATGCATTAACATGATGCGCAACTCTTGGTTCTGAATCTTCGTCTGGACTCTGGCTCGGTGCGGCATCGGAATCATGCTCATCGTCATCATCATGTCCCATCAAGTCCTCCTCTGGATCTGTATCCTCCTGGTCAAATGATTCATTAACAGTACTTGTTGGCAAATCATTTGTCATATTACAATGAGTGGAAGATGGAGCATTTTCCCTGTAAAAATCAGGACCACGTGTATTACTATTTGAGAAGGCACTAACAGATGTTTGATGCAATGGTGATTGTATCAAACTTCCATACCTTTGTGATTGCCTTTCAATTATTGGTATGCTGCTTCCACCACTGACTTGGCTCAACATGTCTTGATTTGGCGTGAAATTAACATATAACTCTATCACTTGCCACGTTGTCCGGGACTTGGTCTGCTCAAAAATCATGTTCCACCCTCTTTCCTCATATAATGGAATTAATTAAAAATAATGTGGTCCGGGAGATCCAATATCATAACAAGCTTGGATAGTCAGGTTGTTTTGAGCACCGACATTAACATGCCCAAGCCCTCGACATGTCTCACTCTTGATCTCTTCAAAAGTGGTTTTCTCGCATGCTGGAAATGTTAATTTGGGAGGAACACTATACTCCACACCCATGGATCCATGTTGCACTTCACCATCTACGTAAACCAGAACGATTAACGTGTTCTTATACTCACCTATAAACATGAACGTGTAGGAAGTGAATAACATAATTTTAAATTGATCTACTATAAACTGATAATTGAAAATTTGGCTTCTCATGGACTAGCCAATTAAGAACCATAACCCAGGAACAACAATCCAATAATGTATAAAGTATCCACTTGTAAATCATTGAATCAGTTGTATAGATGATTCAAACAAGAAAGATGCAGTAGGATCGTAGAACAACTAACATGAATCAACAACAAGATCGATTGGAGGATCCTAATGGAGAGTGGGTGGTGGGACGATGCCGCCCCTCAGTGTTGTCGGCTACGGGAGGGTGCTTACCGTACGTCGTGGTCAAGGATCGACGACTACATGCGTACTAGGGTTTATAGCCCATGAAAGTTCCATAAGTCAGTACGAAACGACCCAGTTTAGTCCGATCTAAGGGGTAGGCCAACCTCTTAATTGGACGTCACTTGCCATAGCGTCCAGGGCTGGACGCTGTCTACAATAGCATCCGGGACTGGACGCTGTCCTCAATGGCGTCCTTCCTATTTTTCAAATTTTCGCCCACCCTTGACTAGTTTAAGAATTACTGGATTATTAATTACTATTAATAAAAAATTCGGCCCCAGTGCTGGACCCCTTCATGCTGGCGCGCACCAGGTCCCCCGCCCCCGCCACGTTGGTGATCAGCACCAGGTTGATCGTGAACCGCACCAAGCCAGACTTCCGGCACGCCACCCTGCACGCACATTGACACAAAACACCATCACACGTTAGCCAAACCATCAGCACATCAGAAACAGATATACTACATGGCACGCAAGCGAATCATCAGCGGCGAGTAATCCATCTAGTCATGGGGTAAGATGGTAAATTTGGGGTGGTGGACACAGGTGGTGCCAGGGGCAGGGGAGTGGGCAGCGTCGCAGAGGCGAGGACGACGACGGACCGACCATGCAGGGTGAGCTGGTTCACGCGCGGTACTGGTCGACGACAGGGCGAAAGGACGAGATGGCCCTCTTGGACATTCCGGGTCAGTCGAGAACCGGGCCACCGGTGACGGAAGGAACGAGGGGTAGGGGGTATATGGGCCATTTGCTCATCGGAGCATGGCCTGGGGTGTTCCATGTCAGTGAAACCAGACGACGGAGCAGTGGAGAGTGTCACGGGTCGCACCCTCCTCACACCACGAGTCCGACTGCGAAAACCAAAGGTCAAAGGTTTCGATGTTGTTGACGCATAATGTGCTGT
Organism: Triticum dicoccoides; assembly: GCF_002162155.2. NCBI lineage: Eukaryota > Viridiplantae > Streptophyta > Magnoliopsida > Poales > Poaceae > Triticum > Triticum dicoccoides. The sequence goes on along the minus strand of NC_041389.1, from coordinate 680,988,831 downwards.
CTAATCTCTTCCATCAGATCGGTCTTTTAGTTGTATTGGCTAGAGCATGCACTTTTACACGTGTGTGCATTCTGTGCCCTACAGAATGGGTTCTACTGCAGCTACCACTACTACGAGTACAACCACCACGGACACGCCCGGTATGGATGTTCCTCCCAGCATCATGCCGTGCCCCAGCGCAAATCGCGGCATTTTCCTGTGGGGGCATCCGGGTCACCCCTCGCTAACCAGAGTGCCGGAGCACATGACAGAAAGAGCGTCGAGATCACCAGACACCAACTACTACTCCTAAACATTAAAGCCAAACGTGACAAAAACAGTGTACTCCTGAGCAGCATTGACGCCCACTTTGACACCGAAACAAAAGAGACGTCGAAGCACATGGCGCCGGCCGTAGCGTTGGCTGGAACCAGCGTCGCTCCAAGGCCGCTTTTAATCGTACCACGACACAAAGAAGTAATGGTGGGCCGAGTGCGACCAATCGTGTCACGTTCCGCTTTTAAAGCCCGCGTGCGCCCGGTCCCGGTGGTGCACATTCCCGGTCACGTTCTCACTATCCCTCCCGGCCGTATACATAGATTCACAAGATAAGAAATGCTTCCAACTCTACTACTAGAAGAGCCGAGATTTAAGGGCCATGCCCTGCCTGTTCTGTTCTTACCGTCCCGGTGCTACGTGCCACCCATATCTACCGTATCATATCTTGAGTTTTTGGAGGAAAAAAGCAGCCCATGTTACCGTATCAATTTCAACAGTACAGGATAATACTCAAGTTCAGAGATTTTGTCCATAATGAATTTTATTATTCGCATGCTACTGTGCAAGTGACGGCGAGGATAAGGGAAATTAATTATCTAACGGGACAGAAGACATATCTCTTTTCTTTTTTTTCCTGTGGAATTCAAGGACGTCTCAAAAGACGCGAAGGAAAGGAATCGCTCTGCCGGGTAAACAGCGCTCTCCCCATTGGCCGGGGACGATGCCGGCGCGGTACTGGGCCATGTGGAGGAACATGGGCATGGCGACGTCGAAGTGGGGGCGGGGCGGGTTGCACCAGCCGCTGTCGTCCGAGGGCAGCGCGTAGTTGGGCGGGTAGAAGTTGCTGACGGTGACGAAGATGGACGGCCTCCCGGCACTGGTAGAAAACAAGGCATTTGTCCCGGTTGGTGAGGGTCTTTTGTCCCGGTTCTTGAACCGGGACTAAAGGGTCGTTACTAATGCCTCCACCCTTTAGTCCCGGTTCTAACACGAACCGGGACAGATGGGCCTCCACGTGGCCACTGCGAGCAGTCCAGGCAAGGGGGCCTTTGGTCCCGGTTGGTGACATGAACCGGGACCAAAAGGATTCCATGTGTTAGCAGCTGAGGTTTTTCTTTTTTAAAAAATAAAATGGCTGGTTTTGGGGTTTTGGGGGTTAATTTTAGGTTGTTATTAGCTAGCTAATAGAGAGAAGTGTCCTCTCTTATATCTTCGTCCTTAGTTTACCAACGCTACTGATATGTTCATTTCACCCGCTGATATATAATAACTCATGCATGCTCGCATCATACATCATCATATATAATAACAAGTCCTACTAATCATGCATCATCATACAACTTTTACTCGTTATTAATAACAAGTCATACGATCATCATCCTCATAGTCATCGAACCCAACCCTACATAATTGTTCTTAGCACATGATCATCACTATCAGGTAGGACCTAAACACCCTTAAGGTAAAATAGCATAAAACAATATAGACCCTGACTCTCCATTATGAAGAATGGAGATCATCATGTCTCCAATTCTTGCGCTGCGCCTCCTTTTGCTTGCAAGAAGCTCCTTACGACTGTCCATACAATTTTTCCATTCTTTGATTGTAATGTCTCCACTTATTTTAGAAATCCAGTATGGACAGTTAAGATTCGTAGGACGATCTGGTTGTATGTTCAAAACATCAAGGCGACCGTGTGTATACATCAGATGAGACACACAATCATTTGGGATTATCTGTTGAAAAACATAGTAATAACTTCATAGTTAGCAATGATGTATTAGTTTTAGAAGTTTAAAAAGATGCAGGGATGTCGTAATAGTAAAAATCTTATCAGGGTATCTCCATGGTAGTTACCGTAGTTCAACACGTGCGCTAGTGACACGTATTGACCATAATGTTGAGGAGTTCGATTGTAGACATTGTAATTCTCAAGATCAGTACAAAATGCGATCAGATGATTTTTCTCCTTATAAGTTAATTCGGAGCCATCGGTGTAGTGGGTTTTGTCTACCATTTTCCGCATATTCTTTGAAGAATGAAAATAAGCTGTCAATGGAAACAAGTTGTCAACTATTTTTGAAATAAACAATATAAATTACTTAATAACTATGTTAAGCTCACACGGGGGAAGAATTGGAGGTGTATCCATAAGGACCCAAATGCCCATATTGTCTTGTTAGATTGTAGGATCACCAAGATCCATGGTGACAAGCATACCCTCATCAAAACCATATATCTTGCAAAGTGCTTCCCAATTTTTGCAACCAAAATGGGTTACACTCTCAGCATTGTACAACTTTACTTGAAAATCCACACCATGATGGGTCCTTAAGAGAATTTTTTTGGTTTCCATACTTTCATGGTCTTCAAAACCCATCCTCTTCAAGACATAACGCCTTGCATAGCATGGGATAAGCTAGTCGAATTGAAAAAGATGAAAAATACACGTTAAAATAGTTGAAGTCGTGCTTAATTACGAAAAAACTATGTCGTCGTTGCGTACCATATGAACATCGAAGGTCTCCTCGAGCTTAATGCTGAAGGCCGATCTTCGTCCAGCTCAATGAATGTGTCGCACATACCTCGATCGTCGTGGCACCAGTCGCACTCCCCCGGGCGGTTTTCATCGTCCGAGTACGACATTTCCGGCCTAAGCTCATAATTCAAATATTAAACTTGTACAATTAAATATATGTAATAAAAACCTAAATTATATCATTATTATTAATCACGGGTTGACTATCGGTGATGGTACGTAGCTCCTCCTTTCATTCCCGAGTGCATTATTATTACACCGAATTGTCTAGCACACGGGAATGAAGGAGAAGCTACCCCCATGACGGCGTGGATGATGGAGGTGGCTCCTAGATTTCTGCATAGAGTGCTCTTCAATTTTAGCATTCAAAGTAGGAGTACTTTTCCAATATGAGCATTCAATAAGCAAAACCAACTCGTAAAATAAAGTAGTATTCAAATTAGCATGCATTCAATTATAACCAAAAGTATATCATCTCTTGTGTCCGTACATCATCGAGTACTCCTCGAATACTATCATACATATAACATCGCTAATTAATACAGCTAGAACCGTAGCGCCCAACGGGTATCATCGCGGGCGGTGGACACCCAAAGATAAGGAACGATCACATGATCATAGCTCCAGTGAGATCCCTGAAGAACTTACCAGGTATTGTCGAACCTGGCCTCCAACGCAACCATGTAGCGACGGACGTGCTCGTCCTCCTCGCTGACACGGTGACGTACCACCTCCGCGGTGTCCGGAAGCCCCGGCACCGTCACTGGCCCACGCGGCCGCCACCAAACAAGGATCGGGTCAATAACGGGCTGCCTCCTCACCAACCTACGTCCCCCAGAAGGTAGCACCTCCCAATACCAGCCCGGCGGAGCCCAGTCCCGAACATGGCCCTGATCAAGCAGGCCTCCACCGCCGAGTCGACGACGACGAGGATGCGGGATAGGCATCGTCGACATCGATGCGGGAACTACTTCTATATATAGTTAAATAAAGTAGTTTTATTAATTAAATCAACTAGTTCAACTACTAAGCACTTACTATAAATAAATAAGGTAGTACTTACTAAAAATAAACTACTTCAATATATAGTAAAATAAATTGTTTTATTAAATCAACTAGGTAGTTCAACTATATATGAAGCACTTACTATAAATAAAATAAAGTAGTACTTACTAAAAATAAACTAGTTTAACTATAGTTCTATTATTTTTCTAATTAATTATATTAAACACTTTCTCTTCTTATTTTCCTTTTTCCTCTATTCTAAATATGAACATATTCATAAATGACTTTGATCCTGCACAATTTTCCTATACATACACAATATGATCATATACATAAATTGAAAAAGGAAATTCTGTGAACAAAAAAATCATTAAAATTCTATGAACAAAATTACAACAGAAAAAAATCATAAAAATTCTATGAACAGAAAAAAATTATAAAAAATTGACATATTCGATCTTTGCATATATACGAACATACAAACTTGCATATTCAACAATAATATCACCAAATAAAATCTATTAACAGAAAAAATGAACAAATTACACAATATGAAAATAAATTTATGAACTACACATCTAAATTACTACACATCTAACAAAAAAAATCTATGAACTACAAAAAAATCTAACAAAATCTAACT
>NC_041389.1:680927909-680984039 GCF_002162155.2 Triticum dicoccoides | reverse complement strand
GGCGACGGCGTCGGGGCGGCAAGGGACGGCGCGGGGCGACGACGATGACGGCGACGGCGAACCGGAGACGGGCAGCCTCGCGACGTCGGGCGCGGGGAAGAAGGAACTGCACCAAATTTTCAGGAGTGCTACTTATATAGGCAAAGCATTGGTCCCCGTTCGTGAGACCAACCGGGACCAATGCCCCCTTTAGTCCCGGTTCGTGCCGCCAATCGGGACCAAAGGCCTCTTTTCAGCAGCCCAAAGGGTGGGAAGCGGCGGCCTTTGGTCCCGGTTAGTGGCATGAACCGGGACTAAAGGGGGTCATTGGTCCCGGTTGGTGCCACGAACCGGGACCAAAGGGTGGCATTGGTCCCGGTTCGTGCCTCCAACCGGGACCAACGGCTTTGCACAACGGCGTGGTGGTGGGAGTTTAGTCCCACCTCGCTAGTTGAGAGCGCCCGCACCTGTTTATAAGCTCCGCTGCCTCTTCCCACTCGAACTCCTCTGAACTGCAGGCATATGGGCCTAATCTGACATTGCTTTGCCTGTTGGCCTTCTGCGGGCCTGAATCCTGGTCCATGGTAGGGTTTTTAGTCGTATTCAGGCCGTGGGGGCCTAGTAGGAGGCACTTTTTTTGTTTTTTTTGTTTTCTTTAGTTATTGTTGCTATTTTTATTTTTTTCCCCAGGTTTTTTGTTTTGTTTTCTGCATTGTTTATTTTATTTTGTTTATTGCTTTATTTTTTAATTCTTTTTGCTTTTAGTTTTAGAAAAATTATAAACTTTCTGTTAGTGTCATTAGTTTTTAAATTTGAAATCACTTTTTTTGTTTTTTTGTTTTCTTTCTTGCTTTATTTATTTTATTTTGTTTCTACTTACAACAAAAAGTGAAGACTTTCTCCACAACTATTATGATGATACCATTCCAAAATAAAAGAGAGGTGCAATGCTCACCTGCACGTTGCTTAGCTTTAGGCCAACGTGCAGGTGAGCACTGCGCTTCTCCCTTCATCGTCTCTACACTCAGGGCTTATAAACCGCTGCGAGTGCCTTTCGCTTGGCGAGGCAGGACTAAAAAACAGCTGCAGAAAGAATCAACTAAAAAACACTTTTACCGGTTCATGCCACGAACCGGTACTAAGAGGTGCTCGTGGGGCCCCGGCCTTAAAACTTGTGCCAAATAAATTGCCTTTGTAACAGCCTTAAAACTGGTACTAAAGGAATCAATTAAAAAGATTTTATAAACGTCTACCATTATTGAAACTAAAATTATATAGAATTTTGTTATAAACTTTAATAGCAAAAAAAAATATCATAAAAGAAAAATAAATAAGTAATTAGAATTTAGTTCAAAACATTAAAAGCAAAAAGAATTAGCATAAAAGAAAATAAATTAGTAATTAGAACTTTGTTACAAACTTTAATAGCAAAAAGAATTATCATAAAAGAAAATAAATAAGTAATTAGAATTTTGTTCAAAACACTAAAAGCAAAAAGAGTTATCATAAAAGAAAATAAATAAGTAATTACAATTTTGTTAAAAACTTTAATAACAAAAAGAATTATCATAAAAAAAAATAAATAAGTACTTATTGTTGCTATTTTTATTTTTATTTCCAGTTTTTTTGTTTGTTTTTTGTATTATTTAGCCGTTGGTCCCGATTTGAGCCACCAACCGGGACCAATGGTGGTGGGCCAGGAGCGAGGCCAATGCCGGTTGGTCCCACCAACCGGGACCAAAAGGTCCAGACTTGACGAGAACGATGGCAAGCGTGCTCATAAAAAGAAGCAAGATTCTGATTCCCTAGCATACAGGCTACGTTTTGGAATCTCTAGTACAATTGACACAGGCTGATGGACAGCAGCTGCGTCCGCGATGGCAGACTAATGTACAGAACCTGGGCCCTCTATGGCGCAAAGTAAAAGAGGTAGTAGTTAACTACTCTTCAAACCTATGCTGCTTTAAAAAACCTATGCTGCTTTAAAAAACGAAAATACCAAGATTATTACGAATAAATCTCACCGAATACAAGATCATCATACGAACAAACTCGAACTCGGCACAAAAATCATCATATCGCAATACAAATGATAGCTGGATCTTCATGAACTAAAAAATAAACTTCTGTACCCAGATCCAGAACGACACGTGTTGGTCAAAACAGGCATCTGGCTGACTCAAACGCAGTGTGGTGCTTCTGTTCCTGTGAAACTGGTGTGGCTGTACACGGGACACGAACATGTCCTGTTAATGTGTGGGTGAAACAGAGGGGGCGGCTGGAACTGATGGGGATAGAAAAAACCGGACCGACCATCTACGGAGGCCAGGCACTGACACGAGTCCCCATCCCTCAACATGTCTCACTCTTGATGTCTTCAAAAGTGAACACTATACTCCACACCCATGGATTCATGTTGCACTTCACCATCTACGTAAACCAGAACGATTAACGTGTTCTTATACTCACCTACAAACATGAACATGTAGGAAGTGAATAACATAATTTTAAATTGATCTACTATAAACTGATAATTGAAAATTTGGCTTCTCATGGACTAGCCAATTAAGAACCATAACCCAGGAACAACAATTCAATAATGTATAAAGTATCCACTTGTAAATCATTGAATCAGTTGTATAGATGATTCAAACAAGAAAGATGCAGTAGGATCGTAGAACAATAAACATGAATCAACAACAAGATCGATTGGAGGATCCTAATGGAGAGTGGGTGGTGGGACGATGCCGCCCCTCAGTGTTGTCGGCTACGGGAGGGTGCTTACCGTACGTCGTGGTCAAGGATCGACGACTACATGCGTACTAGGGTTTATAGCCCATGAAAGTTCCATAAGTCAGTACGAAGCGACCCAGTTTAGTCCGATCTAAGGGGTAGGCCAACCTCTTAATTGGACGTCACTTGCCATAGCGTCCAGGCCTGGACGCTGTCTACAATAGCATCCGGGACTGGACGCTGTCCTCAATGGCGTCCTTCCTATTTTTCAAATTTTCGCCCACCCTTAACTAGTTTAAGAATTACTGGATTATTAATTACTATTAATAAAAAATTCGGCCCCGGTGCTGGACCCCTTCATGCCGGCGCGCACCAGGTCCCCCGCCCCCGCCACGTTGGTGATCAGCACCAGGTTGATCGTGAACCGCACCAAGCCAGACTTCCGGCACGCCACCCTGCACGCACATTGACACAAAACACCATCACACGTTAGCCAAACCATCAGCACATCAGAAACAGATATACTACATGGCACGCAAGCGAATCATCAGCGGCGAGTAATCCATCTAGTCATGGGGTAAGATGGTAAATTTGGGGTGGTGGACACAGGTGGTGCCAGGGGCAGGGGAGTGGGCAGCGTCGCAGAGGCGAGGACGACGACGGACCGACCATGCAGGGTGAGCTGGTTCACGCGCGGTACTGGTCGACGACAGGGCGAAAGGACGAGATGGCCCTCTTGGACATTCCGGGTCAGTCGAGAACCGGGCCACGGGTGACGGAAGGAACGAGGGGTAGGGGGTATATGGGCCATTTGCTCGTCGGAGCATGGCCTGGGGTGTTCCATGTCAGTGAAACCAGACGACGGAGCAGTGGAGAGTGTCACGGGTCGCACCCTCCTCACACCACGAGCCCGACTGCGAAAACCAAAGGTCAAAGGTTTCGCCCTACACAGTGGGTTCTACTGCAGCTACCACTACTACGATTACAACCACGACGGACACGCCCCGGTTTGGATGTTCCTCCCAGGATCATGCCGTGCCCCGGCGCAAATCGCGGCATTTTCCTGTGGGGGCATCCGGGTCACTCTCTTGCTAACCAGAGTGCCGGAGCACATGACAGAAAGAGCGTCGAGATCACCAGACACCAGCCCCTCCTCCTAAACATTAAAGCCAAACGTGACAAAAACAGTGTACTCCTGACTGAGCAGCATTGACGCCCACTTTGACACGGAAACGAAAGAGACGTCGAAGCACATGGCGCCGGCCGGAGCGTTGGCTGCAAACGGCTTCGCTCCAAGGCCGCTTTTACTTGTACCACGACACAAACAAGTTTTTTTAGACAATCATACGAAGCTTTATTATATCGTCACCACACTTACAGAGACGAAGGGAAGGTTCTCCGGGTGACCTAGCCAAACATGACGGCCATGCCCCAAGCTTAAAGCGTGCTTCGCAAAACTGTGAGCCTTGAAATTCGAGCTCCTACTTTGCGACACAAACAAGTAATGTCGGGCTGAGTGCGACCGGTCGTGTCACGTTCCGCTTTTAAAGCCCGCGTGCGCCCGGTCCCACATTCCCGGCCCACGTTCTCACTATCCCTCCCGGCCGTATACATAGATTCACAAGATAAGAAATGCTTCCAACTCTACTACTACTAGAAGAGCCGAGATTTAAGGGCCATGCCCTGCCTGTTCTGTTCTTACCGTCCCGGTGCTACGTGCCACCCATATCTACCGTATCATATCTTGAGTTTTTGGAGGAAAAAAGCAGCCCATGTTACCGTATCAATTTCAACAGTACAGGATAATACTTGCCCATAATGTTCAAGTTCAGAGATTTTGTCCATAATGATTTTTATTATTCGCATGCTACTGTGCAAGTGACGGCGAGGATAAGGGAAATTAATTATCTGACGGGACGGAAGACAGATTTCTTTCCTTTTTTCCGTGGAATTCAAGGACGTCTCAAAAGACGCCAAGAAAAGGAATCACTCTGCCGGGTAAACAGCGCTCTCCCCATTGGCCAAGAAAAGGAGCTTTTCCTTTTTCCTGTGGACGGACGGACGGACGTCTTAAAAGACGCGAAGAAAAGGAATCGCTGTGCCGGGTAAAGAGGGGCGCGTGCGGTGTGCGGTGTGGACTGTGGAGGATCTGAATAAACCCGACTTATCCTCCCGCGCGCGGGCCAGGCTCAGACGCTCAACCACACCAATCACACACGCCGCCCATGCCCCATGCCCATGCTATCACTATATGTACGCGCATCGATCGATCGCACGGAATACACAAAACACGCAAATACGTGCATCGATCATAAACCTCCTTGTTGACCGATAGTGGCCGGCCGGCAATGGCTAGACCTCGCGTTAGCATCTTCCTCACGGCGGTCGCCATCGCCGTCTCCATGCACGCCGCGCCTAGCACCCTCCACGCTGCCCCGTTGGAGCCGGCTATGGAGTTCTTCCAGGAATGGTACACAACCTTCAAGAACACGTTGGAAGAAGACCCAGCCGAGGTGATCGGGAAGATAAAGGATGCCGTGGATATCGGGCAGAACCTGCATGAAGCCCTTGAATCAAGATCATCAGATGGCGGAGCCCGCGGCACGGCTACGGCACCGTCGACCCAGCAGCCGTACATCGCCGCCGGCAACCTGAGGTTTCATGCCGTCGCTGTCGACATCACCAACCGGCTGGTCACATGGACCAACATGTGCGACAGGAGCGTCTCCGCGGCGCCGGCGGCCACGTGCTCCAGCCAGGCGCCGTCGATGTGCGCCACGGCGGCGCGTCAGCCAAACTGCGGCGCCGCGCCTATATGCTGCCTCTACAGTGCTAGCGCAGCTCTGGTTCAGGGCCCAGTGACATTGTCCGCGGGGCCTAACGGCCGGCCATTATATCGCGGTTGCGCGGTCTACACGTGCAGGATCGCCGACGGAGGAGGCGCCACCTCCGCCGTTGTCGGCCTCGGCAGGGGCGGCATTCTCACGTCCATACTCGGCGGATTCTCCTATTTCTTCGATAGCAACCTTCGGACAAACCTTTGGCTGGGCCGCGACGCCGACGCGGCCTACGCGGAAGGTCGCAGCAGCACCACTCCACTAATTAACAATCGATTCAACCCTAACCTCTACTATCTCAGTGTCACCGGGATACAGGTCGGTTCTAGGCCGCCGCTTGAGATGCGGTCGCTCGATTTGCAGGCAGATGGCACCGGCGGTGTGTTCCTGAGCACGACCGTGCCATTCACGTTCCTCAACAGTAACGCGTACCAGGTACTCAAGCGGGAGTTCCCAGCGGCGGGACGTATGCAGACAGAGCTCGGCCGTGAAGTCGACCAGCTGTGCTACGCCGCCAACTCAGCGGATCAGCTCCCGGCGATCACGCTGGCCTTCACCGGCCCCGCCGTCATGCAGGTGGAGGCGGAGAGCTGTTGGTACACGCAGAGCGATGGGTCGGTGTGCTTGGCCATCCTGCCGTCGCCGTGGATCACCGGGGAGAGCGTCATCGGGACCATGCTGCAGAGGGGCAGGCGGATGTCCTACGACCTCTTTGAGGGGAAAGAGGGGACATTGACGTTTCAGATATCAACGGCGACCACGCCGGCGGCCGTGGCAGCTTCTGGGAGTGGGACATCGTCAGACATGCCCGCGGCCGCCGCCAGCAAGCCACGGTCGTCGGCCCCGGCGGGCGTCGACAAGCTGACGGCCGCTTTCCCATTCCTTGGTGTGTGGGTGCTCCTGCTCGTGATGATCATCTCGACCTAGCTATCTGGCAGGGCTCAAAAAAAAAAAAACCTAGCTATCTGGCAGAGTGTGCTACACGACGTCTTATCATCATACAGTATATGTGTGTCGCGCCATATGCATCGATCGGCTCGGTGGCCGGGATAATAAAAGGTTTCATTTTCTAAAATGAATAAATATTATCATGCAATGTAGTATATGTGTATCTCGATGTATACACATTTCTGCCAATGAGATGTTTGTACTATTCTTCTTCACGTAGTACATGTTTATTTTTCAATACAGTATAATCGTAAATGCTCACATACACACATGTAAACTCATCCCTGATCTGACCCTCCCATGTCGCCCCCATGGGCGACGAGAAGGGCGCTCTCGCCGCAGTCCCAACACCCTCATCTCCCTCCCTCCTCCCTTGCGGCCGCCAGAGGAAGTGGCCGGTCAAAGCCTGGCCGGCTGCGGGGTATTTCGCCTTTCCTCCGCCACGGGTGGCAATGCCGGGCCGGGACACCGTGATGGCGAGGGTCGATATGTTGCACCCCTATAATGCCTGAGTAGATTCTTTTTATCCTATGAGTTAATTGTGGTATGACGTGGTTGAAATGAGTTGTATGTTATTATGTTGATGTCCTATGATGCCCTTCATCTCGCGTAAGCGTGTGGGATTCTCACTGTAGGGTTGCAATATGTTCATGATTCGCTTATATATAGTGGGTTGCCGGAGCAACAGAAAACTAAACCCGAGTTTGTGAGTTGTTTGCATATGGGAATGAGACTTTACACTTAATGCTATGGATAGGTCTTACCCTAATGAATCTGTAGTAGTTGTAGATGCTTGCTAGAGCTCTAATCATAAGTAGTGAGTCAAGAACGTAATGTATGTTAGCTTAAGCCTCTTCCTCGGAAACTATGATGAGTATCACACATGTCATATCTAGCCCAGCTCCCCCCTCCCCCCAATAGAGCATTCAGCGAATGTGTTTGAATGGATTCTTTTTCTTTCTTTTCATCAAGAGACAGGAGAACGAGTAGCCGAGTAAGGTTGGAAGTGGGCGATGAAGGGACGCACCCCACTGAAAAATCGGGGGGAGAAGATATTTAGTTTGGAAAGTTACGTCACATGTTTGTAAGACGTTCGTGGGTCTAGGATTATAGCTCACTATAAGACGTGGAAAATGAAGAAAGTGAACTCGGGTTCGACCCGAAGGACCCGAATTGTGAGCGCATACAAACATACGCAGCTCACTCCACAGCTTTCTCACTTTCTTTGTTGCGAGGAACCACAGCTTTCTCACTAACACACTCTCCGCCACTTTCGTCGAAAGCTGGATTCATTTCATGGGAAGAAGCGACAAGTACAAGTAATTGTGAGGTGTGTCCCTTGTTTCTGCAGGGCCAATAGCTCCTGTGCAACGTTTTTCATTCGAATTGGAAGGAGTCCGATGTAGTTCGAATGAATGGCTGTGGTACGACACATTTTAGCGTGTAAATAGCCCAAGGCCACATGGAGTGTTAAATGGGGTTAAATTGGTCGTCAATCAAGCCCGTTTATGTTAGGACATGTGGGTCCAACTTAATTGGTCCTCAAAACAGCTGACCATGCTCTGCCACCCCCGTCCGCCCCCACTGCCACTCTGCCCCCCACCCCACTTCTTCTCCGCCGGCGGCGGATCTTGCATTCTCGGCGGCGGCGGCGGAGCCCTCGTTCTCACCGAGCGCCCGTTCCCTTCGTCCTCAGGAAATGGTGAGTGAATTCGAACCCTAGTCCCGTTCCTCTCTCGGACCCGTAGATCTCAGCTCGTTTCCTCTGTTTTCACTTGTTGAATCGATATGTTGTGAGGGGAGCCCGTGGGCATACTGAGATGGAGCCGCAAGATTCAACTTCGAATAGGTAATGCGCCTCTCTCTAATCCATTTCGTCTGCTCTTTCTCACGGGCTCACATTGTCTGCCACTGACAGAGGGGATGTTGCCGCTCGGACGTTCGAACTGACGGTCAATTTCTTTCCATCAAAGGAAAAATTAGTTGATGGTAGCATACAAAACATTGAGAGAGACACAATTGTTAAATGGGAGGTTGAGTTTACAGAGATTGATCCACGAGTTCTACAGAACATGGGAGAGAAGACAGTGAAGAAATGGGTGGAAAAAATTGGGAAGAATATTATTTGGGGTCTAGAGCAAGAAGTATCACTGTTGCGGTTTGATGATTGGAAAGGAGAGTATGTGAGAATAGAAGATGGTGAACAAATTGTTGAAGAAATCGATCGGCAAAACGGCTGGACAAGCAAACAGGATTTTTTTTTTGCTGAGCTCGTTGATCTGAATATTTTTTTGAAGGTTGGATATGTGTCATCACACTTGGTTGCGCAGATGGTAGATGATGATTGGGCTTCACAGAGGCCATTGATTCCCATGTATACTGAACTTACAGTAATAGCCAAAGAGGGACAGGTGACTGGAACTGAAACTGCAACTACTGTTGATTGGAATGTAGTTGAATTAGATGAGCCTACTGATTTGGTCATTGCACCAATGCCTGACATTGAGATGGCCAAACTTTTTGGCATTCCAGTCGATGACAGAGATAAGCAGGAGAGGGGCGAATCTAGTTTGCCTGCTAATGCTGATGAAGATGTAGATGGACAGTTGATGGAACAAGCTGCAGATGAAGTAGATGATGCACATGATGATGAGCTGGTGCATGTGTATGACAAAGAAAACCCTGTCATTGAAGTAGGCAAGTTGTTCCCAAGCATGAAGGAGTTTAGGATGTGTTTCAAGACTTATGCAGTGAAACATGAGTTTGATGCCAAGACTGTTTGGACTGATAGAAAGAAGTTTTATGCGAGGTGCAGAGGATTTGATGGTAGTGTCAAGCCTTGCAAGTGGTACATATCTGCTAGACTGCAACCTGATGGAAGTACTGTCAGGGTTAACCAAATCCCCAATTAACATACTTGTATTACAAGTTCACAGAGAATATGAACCATGACATCACAACTTTGGGTTGCAGAAAGATCACCCCAATTTTAGCCAAAACACCAAACACTACTGCCAAGAAACTCAAAGTAGACTTGGAAAAGATGTACCCCATTAAACTGAAATATACCATAGTGTGGAAGGCAAAACAAAGGGCAATGAAAAATTTATATGGTGATTGGGCAAATATATTTAGGATGCTTTACAACTTCAAAGCAGAGGTGGAAAAGAGGTCACCTGGCAGTGTTGTGGAGATAGATACTGAGGTATCAGCCGAAGGTGAAGTCAAGTTCTCCAAGTTTTTTATGGCTTTGAAGCCTTGCATCGATGGCTTCAAAGCAGGGTGCCGTCCATATTTGAGCATAGACTCATCATTTTTGACAGGCAAGTGGAATGGTCAGTTTGTAGCATGCAATGCTCTAGATGGACACAACTGGATGTTTCCTATTGCTGTTGGCTTGTTTCAGTCAGAAACAGAGGCTTCATGGACATGGTGTTGGAAATATGCCCTAGAGGCAATAATAAAATGGTTATTATTGTATTTCCTCGTTCATGATAATTGTCTATTGTTCATGCTATAATTGTATTGACCGGAAACCGCAATACATGTGTGAATACATAGACCACAACATGTCCCTAGTGAGCCTCTAGTTGACTAGCTCGTTGATCAACAGATGGTCATGGTTTCCTGACCATGGACATTGGATGTCATTGATAACGGGATCACATCATTAGGAGAATGATGTGATGGACAAGACTCAATCCTAAGCGTAGCACAAGATCATGTAGTTCGTATGCTAAAGCTTTTCTAAATGTCAAGTATCTTTTCCTTAGACCATGAGATTGTGCAACTCACGGATACCGTAGGAATGCTTTGGGTGTACCAAACGTCACAACGTAACTGGGTGGCTATAAAGGTGCACTACGGGTATCTCCGACAGTGTCTGTTGGGTTGGCACGAATCGAGACTGGGATTTGTCACTCCTGTGACGGAGAGGTATCTCTGGGCCCACTCGGTAGGACATCATCATAATGTGCACAATGTGATCAAGGAGTTGATCACGGGATGATGTGTTACGGAACGAGTAAAGAGACTTGCCGGTAACGAGATTGAACAAGGTATCGGCATACCGACGATCGAATCTCGGGCAAGTACTATACCGGTAGACAAAGGGAATTGTATACGGGATTGATTGAATCCTTGACATCGTGGTTCACCGATGAGATCATCGTGGAACATGTGGGAGCCAACATGGGTATCCAGATCCCGCTGTTGGTTATTGGCCGGAGAGTTGTCTCGGTCATGTCTGCATGGTTCCCGAACCCGTAGGGTCTACACACTTAAGGTTCGATGATGCTAGGGTTATAGGGAAGGTATGTACGCGGTTACCGAATGTTGTTCGGAGTCCCGGATGAGCCCGGACGTCACGAGGAGTTCCAGAATGGTCCGGAGGTAAAGATTTATATATGGGAAGTCCTGTTTTGGTCACCGGAAAAGTTTCGGGTGCTATCGGTAACATACAGAGACCACCGGGAGGGTCCCGGGGGTCCACCAGGTGGGGCCACCGGCCCCAGAGGGCTGCGCGGGCCAAGTGTGGGAGGGGACCAGCCCCAGGTGGGCTGGTGCGCCCCCACCAGGGCCCAAGGCGAAGAGAGAAGGGAAAGGGGGGAAACCCTAGGCTCAGATGGGCCTAAGGCCCACCTAGTGGTGCGCCCCCCCCCTCTCTCCCCCTTGGTCGCCCCCCTAGATGGGATCTAGGGCTGTCCGCCACCCCTAGGGGTGGAAACCTAGATGGGGGCGCAACCCCTCCCTTTCCCCTATATATAGTGGGGGTTTGGGGCTGCCATACACATGAGAACCTCTCCCTCTTGGCGCAGCCCTACCTCTCTCCCTCCTCGTCTCTTGCGGTGCTTGGCGAAGCCCTGCTGGAGTGCCACGCTCCTCCATCACCACCACGCCGTTGTGCTGATGCTGGACGGAGTCTTCCCCAACCTCTCCCTCTCTCCTTGCTGGATCAAGGCACGGGAGACGTCATCGGGCTGCACATGTGTTGAACGCGGAGGTGCCATCCGTTCGGCACTAGGATCTTCGGTGATTTGGATCACGACGAGTACGACTCCCTCAACCCCGTTCTCTTGAATGCTTCCGCTTAGCGATCTACAAGGGTATGTAGATGCACTCCCCTCTCTCTTGTTGCTAGTCTCTCCATAGATAGATCTTGGTAATGCGTAGAAAATTTTGAATTTGTGCTACGTTCACCAACAGTGGCATCATGAGCTAGGTCTATGCGTAGTTTCTATGCATGAGTAGAACACAAGTTGTTGTGGGCGTTGATTTTGTTCAATATGCTTACCGTTACAAGTCCAATCTTGTTTGGATGGTATTGTGGGATGAAGCGGCCCGGACCGACTTTACACGTACACTTACGTGAGACAGGTTCCACCGACTGACATGCACTTGTTACATAAGGTGGCTAGCGGGTGCCAGTCTCTCCCACTTTAGTCGGATCGGATTCGATGAAAAGGGTCCTTATGAAGGGTAAATAGCAATTGGCATATCACGTTGTGGCTTTTGCGTAGGTAAGAAACGTTCTTGCTAGAAACCCATAGCAGCCACGTAAAACATGCAAACAACAATTAGAGGACGTCTAACTTGTTTTTGTAGGGTATGCTATGTGATGTGATATGGCCAAAAAGAATGTGATGAATGATATGTGATGTATGAGATTGATCATGTTCTTGTAATAGGAATCACGACTTGCATGTCGATGAGTATGACAACCGGCAGGAGCCATAGGAGTTGTCTTTATTTATTGTATGACCTGCGTTCACTGAATAACGCCATGTAATTACTTTACTTCATTTCTAAGCCGTTAGCCATAGTAGTAGAAGTAATAGTTGGCGAGACAACATCATGGAGACACGATGATGGAGATCATGATGATGGAGATCATGGTGTCATGCCGGTGACGATGATGATCATGGAGCCCCGAAGATGGAGATGATATTGGCCATCTCATGTCACTTTTTGATTGCATGTGATGTTTATCATGTTTATGCATCTTATTTGCTTAGAACGACGGTAGTAAATAAGATGATCCCTCATTAAAATTTCAAGAAAGTGTTCCCCCTAATTGTGCACCGTTGTGAAAGTTCGTTGTTTCGAAGCACCACATGATGATCGGGTGTGATAGATTCTAACGTTCACATACAACGGGTGTAAGCCAGATTTACACACGCGGAACACTTATGTTAACTTGACGAGCCTAGCATGTACAGACATGGCCTCGGAACACAAGGGACCGAAAGGTCGAACATGAGTCGTATAGTGGATACGATCAACATGAAGATGTTCACCGACGATGACTAGTCCGTCTCACGTGATGATCGGACACGGCCTAGTTGACTCGGATCATGTATCACTTAGATGACTAGAGGGATGTCTATCTGAGTGGGATTTCATAAGATGAACTTAATTATCCTGAACATAGTCAAAAGGTTTTTGCAAATTATGTCGTAGCTTGCGCTTTAGTTCTACTGTTTTAGATATGTTCCTAGAGAAAATTTAGTTGAAAGTTGATAGTAGCAATTATGCGGACTGGGTCCGTAAACTGAGGATTGTTCTCATTGCTACATAGAAGGCTTATGTCCTTAATGCACCGCTCGGTGTGCTGAACCTCGAACGTCGTCTGTGGATGTTGCGAACAACTGACATACACGTTTTCATAACTACGTGATAGTTCAGTAATGTTAAACAGTTTAGAATTAAGGCACCGAAGACAATTTCGAAATGTCGCGGAACATATGAGATGTTTCGAGAGCTGATATTGGGATTTCAGGCTCGTGCCCACGTTAAGAGGTATAAGACCTCCGACGAGTTTCTTAGCCTGCAAACTAAGGGAGAAAAGCTCAATCGTTGAGCTTGTACTCAGATTGTCTGGGTACAACAATCACTTGAATCGAGTGGGAGTTTATCTTCCAGATGAGATAGTGATGTTTCTCCAAAGTCACTACCACCAAGCTACTAGAGCTTCGTGATGAACTATAACATATCAGGGATAGATATGATGATCCTTGAAATATTCGTGATGTTTGACGCCGCGAAAGTAGAAATGAAGAAGGAGCATCAATTGTTGATGGTTAGTGAAACCACTAGTTTCAAGAAGGGCAAGGGCAAGAAGGGGTACTTCATGAAACGACAAATCAGTTGCTGCTCTAGTGAAGAAACCCAAGGTTGAACCCAAACCCGAGACTAAGGGCTTCTGTAATGAGGGAATGGTCACTGAAGCAGAACTACCCTAGATACTTGGTAGATGAGAAGGCTGGCAAAGTTGACAGAAATATATTGGATATACATAGTATTAAATGTGTACTTTACTAGTACTCCTAGTAGCACCATGGTAATAGATACCGGTTCGATTGCTAAGTGTTAGTAACTCGAAATAAAAGGCTACGATATAAACAGAGACTAGCTAAAGGCGAGGTGACGATATGTGTTGGAAGTATTTCCAAGTTTGATGTGATCAAGCATCGATCGCCTGCTCCCTCTACCATCGAGATTGGTGTTAAACCTAAATAATTGTTATTTGGTGTTTGCGTTGAGCATAGACATGATTGGATTATGTCTATCGCAATACGGTTATTCATTTAAGAAGAATAATGGTTACTCTGTTTATTTGAATAATACCTTCAATTGTCTTGCACCTAAAATGAATGGTTTATTGAATCTCGATCGTAGTGATACACATGTTCATGCCAAAAGATATAAGATAGTAATGATAGTACCACTTGCTTGTGGCACTGCCATGTAAGTCATATTGGTATAAAACGCATGAAGAAGCTCCATGTTGATGGATCTTTGGACTCACTCGTTTTTTGAAAAGTTTGAGACATGTGAACCATGTCTATTGGTATGTACGCATGGAGAAACTCCGTGCAGATGGATCGTTTGTACTCACTTGATTTTGAATCACTTGAGACATGCAAATCATACCACATGGGCAAGATGACTGAAAAGCCTCGTTTTCAGTAAGATGGAACAAGAAAGCAACTTGTTGGAAGTAATACATTTTGATGTGTGCAGTGCAATGAGTGCTGAGGCACGCAGTGGATCTCATTATGTTCTTACTTCACAGATGATTTGAGTAGATGTTGAGTATATTTACTTGATGAAACACAAGTCTGAATTATTGAAAGGTTCAAGTAATTTCAGAGTGAAGTTGAAGATCATCGTGACAAGAGGATAAAATGTCTATGATATGATCATAGAGATGAATATCTAAGTTACGACTTTGGTACACAATTAAGACCTTGTGGAAATTGTTTCACAACTAATACCGCCTGGAACACCATAGAGTGATGGTGTGTCCGAACATCATAGCTGCACCCTATTGGATATGGTGCATACCATGATGTCTCTTATCGAATTACCACTATCGTTCATGGGTTAGGCATCAGAGACAACCGCATTCACTTTAAATAGGGCACCACATAATTCCGTTGAGATGACACCGTATGAACTATGGTTTAGAGAAACCTAAGTTGTCGTTTCTTAAAAGTTTGGGGCTGCGACGCTTATGTGAAAAAGTTTCATCCTGATAAGCACGAACCCAAAGCGGATAAATACATATTCATAGGACACCCAAAACAGTTGGGTATACCTCCTAATTCAGATCCGGAAGCAAAAGTAATTGTTTCTAGAAATGGGTCCTTTCTTGAGGAAAAGTTTTTCTCGAAAGAATTGAGTGGGAGGATGGTGGAGACTTGATAAGGTTATTGAACCGTCGCTTCAACTAGTGTGTAGCAGGGCACATGAAGTTGTTCTTGTGGCGCCTACACCAATTGAAGTGGAAGCTGATGATATTGATCATGAAACTTCGGATCAAGTCACTACCAAAAACTCGTAGGTCGACAAAGATACGTACTACTCCAGAGTGGTACGTAATCCTATCTTGGAGGTCATGTTGCTAGGCAACAATGAACCTACGAGCTATGGAGAAGCGATGGTGGGCCCGGATTCTGACGAATGGCTCGAGGCCATAAAATCCGAGAGAGGATCCATGTATGAAAACAAAGTGTAGACTTTGGCAGAACTACTTAATGGTCATAAGGCTGTTGGGTACAAATGGATTTTAAAAGGAAGACGGACAATAATGGTAAGTGTCACCATTAAGAAAACTCGACTTGTCGTTAAGATGTTTTCCGACAAGTTCAAGGAGTTGACTGCGATGAGACTTTCTCACTCGTAGCGATGCTAAAGAGTCTGTTGGAATTATATTAGCAGTTACTGCATGATTTATGAAATCTTGCAGATAGGATGTCAAAACATTGTTTCCTCGACGATATTCTTGAGGAAAGGTTGTATGTGATACAACCAGAAGGTTTTGTCAATCCTGAAAGATGCTAACAAGTGTGCAAAGCTCCAGCAATCCTTCTAAGGACTGGAGTAAGCATCTCGGAGTTGGAATATACGCTTTGATGAGATGATCAAAGATTTTGGGTTTATACAAAGTTTATGAGAAACTTGTATTTCCAAAGAAGTGAGTGAGAGCACTATAGTATTTCTGATGAGTATATGTTGTTGACATATTGTTGATCAGAAATGATGTAGAATTTCTGGAAAGCATATAGGGTTATTTGAAAAGTGTTTTTCAATGGAAGACCTGGATTAAGCTACTTGAACATTGAGCATCAAGATCTATAAGGATAGATCAAAATGCTTAATAGTACTTTCAAATGAATACATACCATGACAAGATTTTGAAGGAGTTCAAAATAGATCAGCAAAGAAGGAGTTCTTGGCTGTGTTATATGGTGTGAGTATTGAGTAAGACTCAAGACATGACCACGGCAGAAGAGAGAGAAAGGGCGAAGGTCGTCCCCTATGCTTCAGACGTAGACTCTATAGTATGCTATGCTATGTACCGCACCGGAAGTGTGCCTTGCCATGAGTCAGTCAAGGGGTACAAGAGTGATCCAGGAATGGATCACAGGACAGCGGTCAAACTTATCCTTAGTAACTAGTGGACTAAGGAATTTTCTCGATTATGGAGGTGGTAAAAGATTTCATCGTAAAGGGTTACGCCGATGCAAACTTTGACACTAATCCGGATTATTCTGAGTAGTAAACTGGATTCGTATAGTAGAACAGTTATTTGGAATAGCTCCAAATAGAGCGTGGTAGCTGCATCTAGGAGATGACATAGAGATTTGCAAAGCACACATGGATCTGAAATGTTCAGATCCATTGACTAATAACCTCTCTCACAAGCGAGATATGATCAAACCCCATGGGTGTCGATTCATTACAATCACATAGTGATGTGAACTAGATTATTGACTCTAGTGCAAGTGGGAGACAGTTGGAAATATGCCCTAGAGGCAATAATAAAATGGTTATTATTGTATTTCCTCGTTCATGATAATTGTCTATTGTTCATGCTATAATTGTATTGACCGGAAACCGCAATACATGTGTGAATACATAGACCACAACATGTCCCTAGTGAGCCTCTAGTTGACTAGCTCGTTGCTCAACAGATGGTCATGGTTTCCTATCCATGGACATTGGATGTCATTGATAACGGGATCACATCATTAGGAGAATGATGTGATGGACAAGACTCAATCCTAAGCCTAGCACAAGATCATGTAGTTCGTATGCTAAAGCTTTTCTAAATGTCAAGTATCTTTTCCTTAGACCATGAGATTGTGCAACTCCCGGATACCGTAGGAATGCTTTGGGTGTACCAAACGTCACAACGTAACTGGGTGGCTACAAAGGTGCACTATGGGTATCTCCGAAAGTGTCTGTTGGGTTGGCACGAATCGAGACTGGGATTTGTCACTCCGTGTGACGGAGAGGTATCTCTGGGCCCACTCGGTAGGACATCATCATAATGTGCACAATGTGATCAAGGAGTTGATCACGGGATGATGTGTTACGGAACAAGTAAAGAGACTTGCCGGTAACGAGATTGAACAAGGTATCGGCATACCGACGATCGAATCTCGGGCAAGTACTATACCGGTAGACAAAGGGAATTGTATACGGGATTGATTGAATCCTTGACATCGTGGTTCACCGATGAGATCATCGTGGAACATGTGGGAGCCAACATGGGTATCCAGATCCCGCTGTTGGTTATTGGCCGGAGAGTTGTCTCGGTCATGTCTGCATGGTTCCCGAACCCGTAGGGTCTACACACTTAAGGTTCGATGATGCTAGGGTTATAGGGAAGGTATGTATGCGGTTACCGAATGTTGTTCAGAGTCCCGGATGAGATCCCGGACGTCACGAGGAGTTCCAAAATGGTCCGGAGGTAAAGATTTATATATGGGAAGTCCTGTTTTGGTCACCGGAAAAGTTTCGGGTGCTATCGGTAACATACAGGGACCACCGGGAGGGTCCCGGGGGTCCACCAGGTGGGGCCACCGGCCCCAGAGGGCTGTGTGGGCCAAGTGTGGGAGGGGACCAGCCCAAGGTGGGCTGGTGCGCCCCCCCCACCAGGGCCCAAGGCGAAGAGAGAAGGGAAAGGGGGGGAACCCTAGGCTCAGATGGGCCTAAGGCCCACCTAGTGGTGCGCCCCCCCTCTCTCCCCCTTGACCGCCCCCCTAGATGGGATCTAGGGTTGGCCGCCACCCCTAGGGGTGGAAACCTAGATGGGGGCGCAACCCCTCCCTTTCCCCTATATATAGTGGGGGTTTGGGGCTGCCATACACATGAGAACCTCTCCCTCTTGGCGCAGCCCTACCTCTCTCCCTCCTCGTCTCTTGCGGTGCTTGGTGAAGCCCTGCTGGAGTGCCACGCTCCTCCATCACCACCGCGCCGTTGTGCTGCTGCTAGACGGAGTCTTCCCCAACCTCTCCCTCTCTCCTTGCTGGATCAAGGCACGGGAGACGTCACCGCGCTGCACGTGTGTTGAACGCGGAGGTGCCGTCCGTTTGGCACTAGGATCTTCGGTGATTTGGATCACGACGAGTACGACTCCCTTAGCCCTGTTCTCTTGAACGCTTCCGCTTAGCGATCTACAAGGGTATGTAGATGCACTCCCCTCTCTCTCGTTGCTAGTATCTCCATAGATAGATCTTGGTGATGCGTAGAAAATTTTGAATTTGTGCTACGTTCACCAACACATGGTTCATGATCCAGTTGAAAAGATGCCTAGGGCCAGTGTCACCTTTGGCTATACACACAGATGCATGTAAAGGGCTGGAAAATTCAGTGAAAAATGTTTTCCCACATGCTCAGCAGAGGGAGTGCTTCGGTCATTTGTGGATGAATTTGATCAAAAAAATTAGAGGAGAAGAATTTGGGTGCATGTGGCCAGCAGCAAGATCTTACACTAGACAGACACACAAATATCATCCTGTGTTTGGTCCATGGCTGAACACCTACCATTCTTTGTTATGGTACAGGTCAGGATTCAACACTGCCATCAAGTGTGACCACATCAACAACAATTTGGTAGAGAGTTTCAACAACAAGGTGAAGGAGTTAAAAGATTTGCCTGTGCATGACATGGTTGACCATATCAGGATCATGCTCACGCGGTTGTGGGAATTGAGAAGAAGGATAGGTGATTGTCTGCAAGGTGATAAGCTTCCAGCAGTGATACAACAGATGGTCAATAGGATAAGAAGTCTTTCACATTTGTTTGTTGAAAAATCTTCACCTTGTGGTGCTGAAGTTAGAGATAACAAAACTGGAAGGAGACATGTTGTTAACACTGAATTGCATGATTGCACTTGCCTCAAGTGGCAACACACTGGTAAACCATGTGAGCATGCCATTCTTTTCTTAGCATCCCAAGCAAAGATAAACATGCACCCATATTTGCATGAATATTATTCGGTAGCAAAATTCAAAGCTGCATATGCTACTCCAATTCCAGCACTTACAGATCAGTCTCAGTGGCCTGAAGTGGAGATTGAATTTTCCATGTGTCCTCCCATGAGGGAAAGAAAGGCTGGCAGGCCTAAACAGAGTAGATTCAAGGCATGGTTTGAGAAAGGTGGGAGTAGTAAGAAGGGAAAGAAAGATGGAAAGCCAAAAAGGGCCCAAAAAGGTAACAAAAATAGATGCAAGTTGTGCCAGGAACTTGGGCACAGAGTGGGATCTGTCAAATGCCGTTACACTCCTGATAAGCCAAAGTATGTTCTTGTTTATTTGTCTATGTTTTGATTTGATGCTTTTTTCCAATTACTATATCTATAACATTTTCCCAATGACCAGGAGGAAGCGCGCAAGTCAACCCCTTGTTGTTGAACAGTGTTGGCCAACAAAAAAAGCAAGAGTCAATGATTGTAGAAAGAAGAGAAGTGTGTCTGAGCCTAAGCAGACTGAAGAAAATCCTACTGCAGTCAACATTCAGACTGAAGAAACTGATGTCGAGGTGCACACCAAAGAAACTGAAATTGCAGTCAACATTCAGACTGAAGAAACTGCTCTCGAGGTTGAAACTGAACCTGAGCGTGTCGAGGTTCAGACTAAAGAAACCCATGTTGAGGTACACACCAAAGAAAATTAAACTGTTGTCAACATTCAGACTGAAGACACTAATCTCGAGGGTGTTGACGAGGTGTTGAAAAGACCAGTGAAGAAAACCAAGATGATCAGTGAACTTGTTTGTGTAGTAGAACCAGAAACAAGAAGTGCTAAGGCGAAGGAGGGCACACGACGTGGTAGGGAGGGGCCCGGTAGGAAGAGGTAGAATAGAGAATTGTTTGAAAATTTGTGCCATGTAATAATATTTGTAACTTGGTGCATACTGGTAGTCACTATGTATCCACGTATTTCTATTTGAACTTGTTTGTTGGTCATTGTTTTAAATTAAAATTTGGATTCAAATTTGGGCTCAAATTTGAATTAGGGATGGGGTATTGATGTTTTAATGCTACCTAAAGTACCTCAACTGAAATATGTTTGCTTGCTGATCAATCCGAGCCCTTTTGGTAAGTTGAACTCATAGTCATGAAAAGTGTGTTTCAAATGACCTCCAAAGGTAGGGTAAACGGCCTCATATTGATCCACGTAAACAGTTCATCGATGCAGCATCGCATCAAAGCATGCACCCGGCCACAATGCAGCAGCCAGACCCCGATGAAGAGACAACCAAAAAGCCAATGGTGCATGGCGTGCGGTGCATGGCGTGCTCCTCTTTGAACGACACAATACTGGCATGATGGGTATCGATGCAGTTTAAACGACGTGCTTCTCATTACAAGATGGCCAAATTAAGGCGTCCATTATTGTCACGTCTCCCATCGACCGAATGTTGCCCTCTAGCCAGGCCCTAGCAAGCAGGCTACATTGCCATGCATGCTTGCACGGGCGGCACATGCAGAGAACCCGGGGCAGGCGTGTCCCCTTGACCCACGATGGCACAGACGCGTGCGTGAGCCAGTCCCCCTTGACCCGCGACCGGTGGCATAGAAGCGTTGCAGCCCATTTCCCACGCTCATGTACACACTTTGATGGGTGATATGTCACCAACGTATCTATAATTTATGAAGCATTCATGCTATATTACTATCTATTTTGAATGATTATGGGCTTTATTATACACTTTTATATTACTTTTGGGACTAACCTATTAACCGGAGGCCCAGCCCATATTGTTGTTTTATTGCCTATTTCAGTATTTCGAAGAAAAGGAATATCAGACGGAGTCGAAACGGAACGAAGTCAACTAGAGAAGTTATTTTTGGAACGAAAGCTACCCGATGGACTTGGACCCCACGTCAAGGAAGGAACGAGGAAGCCACGACGGTGGGGGGCGCGCCCACCCCCCTAGGGCCCACCCCCCTGCCCCATGGGGCCCTCGTGGCTCCCCTAACGTGCTTCTTCAGCCTATATAACTCCACGTACCCTAAAACTTCCAGAACAGAAGATAGATCGGGAGTTCCGCCGCCGCAAGCCTCTGTAGCCACCAAAAACCTCTCGGGAGCCCTTCCCGGCACCCTGCCGGAGGGGATCCTTCACCGGTCTCCATCTTCATCATCCCGGCGCTCTCCATGACGAGGAGGGAGTAGTTCACCCTCGAGGCTGAGGGTATGTACCAGTAGCTATGTGTTTGATCTCTCTCTCTCGTGTTCTCTCTCGTGTTCCCTCTATGGCACAATCTTGATGTATCCCGAGCTTTGCTATTGTAGTTGGATCTTATGATGTTTCTCCCCCTCTACTCTCTTGTGATGAATTGAGTTTTCCCCTTTGAAGTTATCTTATCGGATTGAGTCTTTTATGAGAACACTTGATGTATGTCTTGCGTGGGATAACCGTGGTGACAATGGGTTATTCTATTGATCCACTTGATGTATGTTTTGGTGATCAACTTGCGGGTTTCGTGACATTGGGAACCTATGCATAGGGGTTGGCACACGTTCTTGACTCTCCGGTAGTAGCTTTGGGGCACTCTTTGAAGTACTTTGTGTTGGTTGGATGAATCTGAGATTGTGTGATGCATATCGTATAATCATGCCCACGGATACTTGAGGTGATAATGGAGTATCTAGGTGACATTAGGGTTTTGGTTGATTTGTGTCTTAAGGTGTTATTCTAGTACGAACTCTTTTATAGATCGATCCGAAAGAATAACTTTGAGGTGGTTTCATACCCTACCATAATCTCTACATTTGTTCTCCGCTATTAGTGGCTTTGGAGTGACTCTTTGTTGCATGTTGAGGGCTTGTTATATGATCTATCTATGTTATTATTGTTGAGAGAACTTGCACTAGTGAAAGTATGAACCCTAGGCCTTGTTTCCTATCATTGCAATACCATTTAGGCTCACTTTTACCACTTTTTACCTTGATGTTTTTACAATTTCAGATTACAAATACCTTTATCTACCTTCCATATTGCACTTGTATCACCATCTCTTCGCCGAACTAGTGCACCTATACAATTTACCATTGTATTGGGTGTGTTGGGGACACAAGAGACTCTTTGTTATTTGGTTGCAGGGTTGTTTGAGAGAGACCATCTTCATCCTACGCCTCCTACGGATTGATAAACCTTAGGTCATCCACTTGAGGGAAATTTGCTACCATCCTACAAACTTGTGCACTTGCAGGCCCAACAACGTCGAAGGTTGTGTAGTAGACATCAAGCTCTTTTCTGGCGCCGTTGTCGGGGAGGTTAGCACTTGAAGGTATATCTTTAGATCTTGCAATCGAATCTTTTTGTTTCTTGTTTTAGCGCTAGTTTAGTTTATAAAAGAAAACTACCAAAAAAATGGAGTTAAGTTTGTCTCATACGCTTCATATTTTTAATATCTTTCGTGAGAATGATGGAACGGAAAATTGTGCTCAAGTGCTAGAAGAAGAATTACATAGAATGCTTGGCATAAAATATGTGAATGATGAGCATGATTGCAATGTTGTTAGTACGAATTCTTTGAATATCCATGGTACTAATGATGATTGCTCTAGTCATGATGAAAATATCTATTATGAGCATGTTAACTTTTGTGGAGTGCATGTTTGCATGAACACGCCAAATAGAGAAGATATATATTGCAAGAGGCATAAGCATTTAGAAACCAAATTGTTGCAAGAAGAGCTAGATGAATGTGCTGAAAATTTATTTTTTCTTAGCCATACTTGTGAACTTTGCAATGAACGTGATCATTTTAGTACCCAAT
Source organism: Triticum dicoccoides (assembly GCF_002162155.2). Lineage (NCBI taxonomy): Eukaryota > Viridiplantae > Streptophyta > Magnoliopsida > Poales > Poaceae > Triticum > Triticum dicoccoides. Next base: position 680,960,960 of record NC_041389.1, on the reverse strand, counting down.
GCAAATTGTTTCATGATCGTATCGTGTCCAAAAATTGTGATGACTTGATTTCCCTTGCACATCATAATGAACTTAGTTTTCTCTTGGGTTATAAAGAAATTAAACGTATAACTAAGGATAATCCAAAATTTGCCCTTGATAAAGTTCTTCATATTGATCTAGAAAAGATTTATCTGTTTTGTGCGGAGAATTGCATTGAAAATCCTTATATTGCCAATTACCTAAAGAAAAGAAAGAAAATATAAGATGATGAAAATACTAATGAAAGGGAAGAGACTTCCCAATATCCTTCTATTATTTCTCATGATGAATCAGGTAACGAGGAGGAGCTTTCTATTCAACCAATCTCATCAATAAGGAGCTCAAAGAGGAAGGTTGAACCCACACATAATATGAAGAAGAAAAAGAAAAGAAGGAGAAACAAAGGTAGAAAGATATCCCTCCCAAATGATGTTGCTCCTACTACTCATTGTGATGATGATAATTGCTTTACTATTGGTGCTATCCATATTTTTAATGATGAGAGTGATTATGCTTATGATATGAAGGGGGCCAAGCTTGGGGAAGCTATGTTTGGTGAGAATGACATATTTGAGAATATATTTGCTGAAATTAATGTTTGTCCCAAGCTTGGGGATGCTACGTTTAGTGAATATGATATTTTTAGCATCCCAAGTTTTGATATGCAAAGTTGTTATGATGATAGCATGCCTCCTACCTATGATGATTATATTGATGAAAGTGGGTTTGGAAGAGTGTCAACTTTAGGAAGTAGTGATCCCACTATTTTGGAGGATGTTGAATTTTATTGTGATGAATATGAAAGTGGATTTGGAAGAGTGTCAACTTTATTTAGTGATTCCACTATCTTGGGAGAGGTTTCAATCGATTAGGATGAGAACGAAGTTGCCACTTATGATGATTATTGTGATGAAACTTATGCTATAAAAAGTAGTGATGATTATATTTATAAAACTTGTCATGATTATGATTACCCGTTTTCTGAACATTACTCTTTTAATGTGGAAATAATTTTTAGTGTTCAAGTCTTTTATGATACTTTCACCATTCCGAATGAGAAGAATTCTGCTTATGTGGAGAGTAGTAATTTTCTATGCTAGTAGATCATGAAAAGAATGCTTTAGGTGCTGGTTATATTGTTGAATTCATTCATGATGCTACTGAAAATTATTATGAGGGAGGAACATATGCTTGTAGGAATTGCAATAATATCAAGTTTCCTCCCTATGTCTTGAAAATCTTGAAGCTATGCTTGTTGTACCTTCCTATGCTAGTTGATTATTGTTCCCATAAGTTGTTTGCTCACAAAATCCCTATGCATAGGAAGTGGGTTAAGCTTAAATGTGCTAGTCATATCCTTCATGATGCTCCCGTTATGTTTCAATTATTATCTTTTATGTGAGCATCATTGGCATCATCATGCCTAGCTAGAAAGGCATTAAAGAAAAGCGCTTGTTGGGAGACAATCCAATATTTATCCTTACTGTTTTTGTGTGTCCACATGATTATGCTACTGTATTAATCATGTTTTATAGCTTTTGTTTCAATAAAGTGCCAAGTAGAGCCTTTGGGAAGACTTGGGTGAAGTCTTTATGATCTTGCTGTAAAAAACAGAAACTTTAGCGCTCACAAGAATAGCTGCCATTTTTTACTGGAGAGTTCTTTTAGGTTGATTATTTTTGCAGATGATTAATAGACAAATTACTGAGGCCCAGCAATTTATTTCATAATTTGTGGGCTTCCAGAGTTATACGTTTGATACAGATTACTACAGACTGTTCTGTTTTTGACAGATTCTGTTTTCATTGTGTTGTTTGCTTATTTTGATGCATCTATGGCTAGTATTAAGTGGTATGAACCATAGAGAAGTTAGAATACAGTAGATATTACACCAATATGAATTTGGAATGAGTTCATTACAGTACCTAAGTGGTGGTTTTATTTTCTTATACTAACGGAGCTTACGAGTTTTGTGTTGAGTTTTGTGTGGTTGAAGTTTTCAAGTTTTGGGTAAAGATTCGATGGACCATGGAATAAGGAGTGGAAAGAGTCTAAGCTTGGGGATGACCAAGGCACCCCAAGGTAATATCCAAGGACAACCAAGATCCTAAGCTTGGGGATGCCCCGGAAGGCATCCCCTCTTTCGTCTTCGTCCATCGGTAACTTTACTTGGAGCTATATTTTTATTCGCCACATGATATGTGTTTTGCTTGGAGCGTCATTTTATTTTGTTATTTTTTGCTTGATGTTAGTTAGAATAATGTTTTGCATCTTTAGGTTCAATAAAAATGTCAAGGATAGCCTTTGCCATGCTTATTTTGCTAGTATACATGTTGCTGTTGAAAACAGAAAGTTTACCGCTGTTGCAAAAATTCCCTAGAAAAGTCAGAGAATGGTATAACATTGAATATTTTTCATATTAAGCTATGATAAATTTATTACAGTGGGAATTTTAGTTCATAATTTTTGGAGTCAGGGAAGTATTGTTACTCTTGCATTCTTTACATACTGTACTGTTTTGGCAGATTGCTGTTATGGCTGCATTGTTTACGTATGTTTGCTTGTTTAATGATTCTATTTGAGGATAGGAGTATTAAATATGCAGAGGCATTTAGTATTCAATGTTGAATAATAATGTTAGTAATATTTACAGTAGAAAATGATAAGGTTTTGCATTGGTTTATACTAACCTATCTCACGAGTTCTTGTTGAGTTTGTTGTGAATGAAGTTTTTGATAAAAAGAGAAACCATGATATGAGAGGAATTAAGGAGACATAAAAGCTCAAGCTTGGGGATGCCCAAGGAACTCCAAGATAATATTTCAAGAAGTCTCAAGCATCTAAGCTTGGGGATGCCCCGGTAGGCATCCCACCTTTCTTCTTCGACAATCATCGGTTAGTATCGGTTGAGCCTAAGTTTTTGCTTCTTCACATGAGTTGTGCTATCCTTGCAGTGTCATTTTATTTTGTTTTGCTTGCTGCTTGAATAATATACCAAGATCTGAATTCTTTAATGAGAGAGAGCCTTCATTTAGTTACATAATTATTTAGCTACTCATTGATCTTCACTTATATCTTGTTTGAGTAGTTTGTCATTTACTCTTGTGCTTCACTTATATCCTGTGAGTAAATTGTTGAATGAGTTGATTGTCATAAATCTGAAATTATATATGTTTCATGTGTTTATGCCATGGGGAGTAATGACTTCACATCTAAGAAGTAGAGGTTGTAAATTTATTGACGGTTAGCAAGCATTGTATTAGTCATTTGAACAATTCATGAAAGAATATTGAAGGAAGAAAGATTTCACATATAAATATATTATCATAGACATCTTTTATAATTGTGAAGCACTCATTATGTATGACATGCTAAAGAGTTGATGTTGGACAAGGAAGACAACGTAATGGGTTATGTGATGACCCACAAGTATAGGGGATCTATCGTAGTCCTTGCGATAAGTAAGAGTGTCGAACCCAACGAGGAGTAGAAGGAAATGATAAGCGGTTTTCAGCAAGGTATTCTCTGCAAGTACTGAAATAAGTGGTAAAGATAGTTTTGTGATAAGATAAATTGTAACGAGCAACAAGTAACAAAAGTAAACAAGGTGCAACAAGGTGGCCCGATCCTTTTTGTAGCAAAGGACAAGCCTGGACAAACTCTTATAATAGGAAAAGTGCTCTCGAGGACACATGGGAATATCATCAAGCTAGTTTTCATCAGGCACATATGATTCGCGTTCGGTACTTTGATAATTTGATATGTGGGTGGACCGGTGCTTGGGTACTGCCCTTACTTGGACAAGAATCCCACTTATGATTAACCTCTATTGCAAGCATCCGCAACTACAACAAAAGTATTAAGGTAAACCTAACCATAGCATGAAACATATGGATCCAAATCAGCCCCTTACGAAGCAACGCATAAACTAGGGTTTAAGCTTCTGTCACTCTAGCAACCCATCATCTACTTATTACTTCCCAATGCCTTCCTCTAGGCCCAAATAAAGGTGAAGTGTTATCTAGTCGAAGTTCACATAACACCACTAGAGGTTAGACAACATACATCTCATCAAAATATCGAACGAATACCAAATTCACATGACTACTAATAGCAAGACTTCTACCTTGTCCTCAGGAACAAACGTAATTACCACAAAGCATATTCATGTTCATAATCAGAGGGGTAATAAAGTGCATAAAGGATCTGAACATATGATCTTCCACCAAATAAACCAACTAGCATCAACTACAAGGAGTAATCAACACTACTAGCAACCTACTAGCACCAATCCCGAACTTGGAGACAAGAATTGGATACAAGAGATGAACTAGGGTTTGGAGATGAGATGGTGCTGGTGAAGATGTTGATGGAGATTGCCCTCTCCCGATGAGAGGAGCGTTGGTGATGACGATGGTGATGATTTCCCCCTCCCGGAGGGAATTGTCCCCGGCAGAACAGCTCCGCTAGAGCCCTAGATTGGTTCCGCCAAGGTTCCGCCTCGTGGCGGCAGAGTATCGTCCTGAAAGGTTCTCTCCTATTTTTTTCTCATCGAAAGACTTCATATAGGAGAAGATGGGCGTCGGAGAGCCACCAGGGGGCCCACGAGGTAGAGGGGAGCGACCAGGGGGGCGCCCCCACCCTCGTGAGCAGGGTGTGGGGCCCCTGGTCTTCATCTTGGGCGACGATTTTTCTTTATTTATTATAAGGTATTCCGTGGAGTTTCAGGACTTTTGGAGTTGCGTAGAATAGGCCTCCAATATTTGCTCCTTTTCCAGCCCAGAATTCCAGCTGCCAGCATTCTCTCTCTTCATATAAACCTTGTAAGATAAGAGAAAATAGCCATAAGTATTGTGACATAACGTGAAATAACAGCCCATAATGCAATAAATATTATCATAAAAGCATGATGCAAAATGGACGTATCAACTCCCCCAAGCTTAGACCTCGCTTGTCCTCAAGCGAAAAGCCGATAACAATAAATATGTCCTCATGTTTAGAGGTAGAGGCGTCGATAAAAACAAAATACGGACATGAAGGCATCATGATTATTTCATAATGGCAACATGATTAGATTTTGTCATATGATTACTCATGTTCCAGTAATGATCTATTCACAAAGCCAAAGCATGAATCAGAAACCTTATTGGGCACTAACAATTATAATCTCAGTCATTGAAGCAATTGCAATTTATCATAACATCGGAGAGAGTCTATGTCAGAGCTTAAAAGCAAGTCCACATACTAAACTATCATTTAGTCCTTTATAGTTGCTAGCACTCACGGGATACTTGTGGTTATGGAGTTTAATCAGACACAGAGAAAGATAGGGGCTTATAGTTTTGCCCCACAAACGTTTACCTCAAGGGTAATGTCAACAACAATAATTCATGCTCCCTCACATCCAATTAGATATGTATATCATACTCTTTCCAACATGTTGAGCTTGCCAAAGGATAAAATGAAAAAGGAAAGGTGAGGATCACCATGACTCTTGTAAGGTAGAGGATAATAATAAAAGATAGGCCCTTCGCAGAGGGAAGCAGAGGTTGTCATGCACGTTTAGGATTGATGCACAAAATCTTAATGCAAAAGAACATCACTTTATATTGCCCCTTGCATGTGAACCTTTATTATGCAGTCCGTCGCTTTTATTGCGTCCACAACAAGTTCGTACAAAGCTTATTTCTCTGCACTAATAAGTCGTGCATATTTAGAGAGCAATTTTTATTGCTTGCACCGATGAAAACTTACTTGAAGGATCTTACTCAATCCATAGGTAGATATGGTGGGCTCTCATGGCAAAACTGGTTTAAGGGTATTTGGAAGCACAAGTAGTATTTCTACTTGGTGCTAAGAATTTGGCTAGCAAGAGGGGGAAAGGCAAGGTCAACACGATAGAGGATCCATGACAACATACTTTATCTCGGATGTAAGAAAACATAACTCATTATGTTGTCTTCCTTGTCCAACCTCAACTCTTTAGCATGTCATATTTCAATGAGTGCTCCCAATCATAAAAGATGTCAATGATAATATATCTATATGTGAAACCTCTCTTTCCTTATTACTTCCTATTAATTGCAACAATGACCAAAGCTATATTTGCCAACTCCCAACAACTTTTAATCATCATACTCTCTCTATGTGAAGTCATTACTTTCACTAAGATCAATATGAGCTCTTTGATTCTTTTTATTCTTTTTCTTCTAATCACCCAAGATCATGGAAAAATACTCAAGCCCTTGACTCAACACTAATCTTTATTATATAGCTCACGGACTTGATTACAAAGAAGGATTGTAAAGCAAAACTCAAAACTAGATCATGCCATTGCTTTATTCTACTAAATCAAGATACTACTAATAGGACCGAACTAAGAAAAAAACGGTAAAGATAGGAGTTGTGATTGTGATACGATACCAGGGCACCTCCCCCAAGCTTGGCAGTTGCCAAGGGGAGTGCCCATACCCATGTGATTATTTCCTCGGAGGTGATAGAGGTGGTGATGATGACGGCGGATAATCGCACATCGAGCGTAAAAGTTCCTCCAACTTGCGGATAATGCCCTTGAGCCCAGCAATACGATCCTTCAACAAAATATTCTCCTGTGTAAGATACTTGTTCTGTATGCGGGCTAACTCAATCATCTTGAAAGCTTCAATCTCTGTTGGAGTGAAAAGGTTAGGTAAGGGTTGAGGGAAGTATTCTTCGTTCACCACCGGAGATTGAACCTCCATGGACTTCTTGATCCTTTCATCCTTGTTGATTTCTTCTGGTTCTTATCTTTTCAACTCTATGTTCAATAGCCAAGCATCCTTGTCTTCGTTGTTGGAAGAGGGAGAAGTCATGGTGCTCTAGATCTGCAACAGAAACAACTCGAAACGAAAACAGAGGAGATTTGCGTGATACGAGAGTCAAAACCTTCGGGAGTATATATAATGAATTTTTACCGACCAAAATACGTATCGTGCAAGGAAACGGAGTCCGGAGGGCACACGAGGTGCTCACGAGGTAGGAGGGCGCGCCCTCCACCCTCGTGGAGGCCTCGTGTCCTCCCCGGACTGCTACTTATTTTTCTATTTTTCTAAATATTACAAAACAGAGAAATATTGCCTTAAAAATTGTTTTGGAGTCGGATTACTTACCGTACCACATACCTATTCCTTTTCGGAGTCTGGAACATTCTGGAAAGTGTCCCTTATGTATTCCTCCGGGGTATGGTTTCAATAATATTAGTTTCAACATTTATCGGATTACCTGAGATATAGTGTTTGATCCTTTGACCGTTTACCACCTTCAGATTTGTGCCTGCGAAGTTGTTGATTTTTATGGCACCGGAATGATAGACCTCCTCGATAACGTAGGGACCTTCCCATTTAGAGAGAAGTTTTCCTGCAAAAAATCTTAAACGAGAGTTGTGTAGCAATACATAATCACCTACATAAAACTCACGCTTTTGTATCCTTTTGTCATGCCATCTTTTAACCTTTTCTTTAAACAACTTGGAATTTTCATAAGCTTGGGCTCTCCATTCATCAAGTGAGCTAATATCAAATAACCTCTCTTCTCACCGGCAAGTTTAAAATCATAGTTGAGCTCTTTAATAGCCCAATATGCCTTATGTTCTAGTTCGAGAGGTAAGTGACAAGCTTTTCCATAGACCATTTTGTACGGAGACATACCCATAGGATTTTTATATGCAGTTCTATAGGCCCATAATGCATCATCAAGTTTCTTGGACCAATTCTTTCTAGACCTATTAACAGTCTTTCGCAAAATTAATTTGAGCTCTCTATTGCTCAATTCTACTTGACCACTAGACTGCGGGTGATAAGGAGATGCAATCCTATGATTAACGTCATATTTAGCAAGCATCTTACGGAAAGCACCATGAATAAAGTGTGAACCACATGAGTCATTAAATATCTAGGGACTCCAAACCTCGGAAAAATAACTTCCTTAAGCATTTTAATAGAAGTGTTATGATTAGCACTACTAGTTGGAATAGCTTCTACCCACTTAGTAACGTAATCAACAGCAACTAAAATATGTGTGTATCCATTAGAAGCAGGAAAAGGTCCCATATAATCAAAGCCCCAAACATCAAATGGTTCAATAACAAGTGAATAATTCATAGGCATTTCTTGACGTATACTAATATTACCAATTCTTTGACATTCATCGCAAGACACAACAAACTTACGGGCATCCTTGAAGAGAGTAGGCCAATAAAAACCAGATTGCAATACCTTATGTGCAGTTCTATCTCCAGCATGGTGTCCTCCATAAGCTTCGGAGTGACACTTGCGTAGGATCTGTTCCTGTTCATGCTCAGGTACACAACGTCTAATGACACCATCTAGTCCTTCTTTATAAAGATGTGGGTCATCCCAAAAGTAATGTCGCAAGTCATAGAAAAACTTTTTCTTTTGCTGGTATGTGAAGCTAGGTGGTATAAATTTAGCAACAATATAATTAGCATAATCAGCATACCATGGAGTGCTACGAGAAGTGCTTATGACATTTAATTATTCATCAGGAAAGCTATTATCAATAGGTAGTGGGTCATCAAGAACATTCTCTAACCTAGATAAGTTATCTGCAACAGGATTCTCAGCTCCTTTCCTATCAACAATATGCAAATCAAATTCTTGAAGCAGGAGAACCCATCTAATAAGTCTAGGTTTTGCATCCTTCTTTTCCATAAGATATTTAATAGCAGCATGATCAGTGTGAACAGTAACTTTGGAATCAACAATATAAGGTCTAAACTTATCACAAGCAAACACCACTGCTAAAAGTTCATTTTTGGTAGTAGCATAATTTCTTTGAGCACTGTCTAGAGTCTTAGTGGCATAATGGATAACATTTAATTTCTTATCAACTCTTTGCCCTAGAACAGCACCTACAGCATAATAACTAGCATCACACATAATTTCAAAGGGTAAATTCCAATCAGGAGGCTGAACAACAGGTGCAGAGACTAGTGCTTTCTTAAGTATTTCAAATGCTTCTACACAATCATCATCAAAGATAAATGGTACATCTTTTTGTAATAAATTAGTCAGAGGCCGAGAAATTTTTGAGAAGTCCTTAATGAACCTCCTATAAAATCCGACATGACCAAGGAAACTTCTTATACCTTTGATGTCCTTGGGACATGGCATCTTTTCAATAGCATCAACCTTGGCTTTATCAACTTCAATACCTCTTTCAGAAACTTTGTGTCCCAAGACAATATCTTCATTAACCATAAAGTGGCACTTTTCCCAATTCAAGACAAGATTAGTTTCTTCACATCTCTGCAAAACTCGAGCAAGATTGCTCACGCAATCATCAAAAGAGGAACCATAGACGGAAAAGTCATCCATGAAAACCTCAGAAATCTTTTCACAAAAGTCAGAGAATATAGCCATCATGCATCTTTGAAAGGTAGCAGGTGCATTACATAAACCAAAAGGCATACGTCTATAAGCAAAAGTACCAAAAGGGCATGTAAAAGTAGTCTTTGATTGATCTTTAGCTGACACAGGTATTTGAGAGAAACCAGAATAACCATCTAGAAAGCAATGGTGTGTATGTTTTCATAATCTTTCTAGCATTTGATCAATAAAAGGTAAGGGGTAATGATCTTTCTTAGTAGCCTTATTTAACTTACGGAAATCAATTACCATCCTATAACCTGTGATAATTCTTTGCGGGATCAATTCATCTTTATCATTAGGGACAACAGTAATACCTCCCTTCTTGGGGACACAACGGACAGGACTTACCCACTGACTATCAGCAACGGGATAAATTATACCCGCCTCCAGAAGCTTGACTATTTCTTTTCTTACCACTTCTTTCATTTTAGGATTCAAACGTCATTGAGGATCACAAACTGGTTTGGCATCAGCTTTCGGATTTATTTTATGTTGACATAGAGTGGGACTAATGCCCTTAAGATCATCAAGTGTATATCCAATAGCGGCACGGTGCTTCTTCAAAGTTTTCAATAATCTTTCTTCTTCATGCTCTGAAAGGTTAGCGCTAATAATAACAGGATATATTTTCTTTTCATCAAGATAAGCATATTTAAGATTATCAGGCAACGGTTTAAGCTCAAACACGGGATCACCCTTGGGTGGAGGAGGATCCCCTAGGATTTCAAGAGGCAAATTGTGTTGCAGAATAGGTTCCTGTTTAAAGAATATTTCATCTATTTCCCTTCTTTCATTCATGAACATATCATTTTCATGGTCTATCAAATACTGTTCTAAAGGATCACTAGGAGGTACAGCAATGGAAGCAAGACCAATAATTTCATCCTTACTAGGCAATTCCTCCTCACGATGTTGTTTACTAAATTTAGAGAAATTAAACTCATGAACCATATCATCCAAGCCAACAGTAACAACATTCTTTTTACAGTCTATTGTAGCATTAACAGTATTCAAGAAGGGTCTACCAAATATAATGGGACAAAAGCTATCTTGTGGAGAACCAAGAACAAGAAAATCAGCGGGATATTTGGTTTTCCCACACAAGACTTCAACATCTCTAACAATTCCCACTGGAGAAATAGTATCTCTATTGGCAAGTTTAATTGTAACATCAATAGCTTCCAACTCAGCAGGTGCAATATCATGGGCAATTTCTTTGTATAAGTCAATGGGTATAACACTAGCACTAGCACCCATATCACACAAGCCATGATAACAATGATCTCCTATTTTAACAGAAATAACAGGCACGCCTACCATGGGTCTATGTTTATCTTTATCACAAGGTTTAGCAATTCTAGCAGTTTCACCCTGGAATTGAATAACATGCCCATCGATATTATCAGACAAGAGATCTTTAACAATGGCAATATTAGTTTCTACTTTGACTTTCTCAGGAGGTGTATAAGTTCTAATATTGCTTTTACGAACAACAGTTGAAGCTTTAGCATGATCCTTCATTCTAACAGGGAAAGGTGGTTTCTCAACATAAGAAGTGGGAACAATAGGATCATTATAAGTGACAATCTTTTCTTCAACTTTAATAGGTGCAGCTACTTTTACTTCTATGGGAGGATGATATTTAAACCACTTCTCCTTGGGGAGATCAACATAAGTAGCAAAAGATTCACAGAAAGAAGCTACTATTTCAGAGTCAAGTCCATATTTAGTGCTAAACTTATGGAAAATATCAGTATCCATAAAAGATTTAACACAATCAAACTTAGGGGTCATACCTGACTCCTTACCTTTGTCGAGGTCCCAATCTTCAGAGTTGCGTTTAATTCTGTCCAATAAATTCCATCTGAATTCAATAGTCTTCATCATAAAAGAGCCATCACAAGAAGTATCAAGCATGGTGTGATTGTTATCAGAAAGCCGGGCATAATTTTTTTGCATAATTACTCCTCTTGCAAGCTCATGATTGGGGCATGAATATAACATTGATTTAAGCCTCCCCCAAGCTTGAGCGATGCTTTCTCCTTCGCGAGGCCAAAAATTGCATATATAATTGCGATCACGATGAACAAGATGCATAGGGTAATACTTTTGATGAAATTCCAATTTCAATATTTTATAGTTCCGTGATCTCATATCATCACATAGCCTATACCATGTCAATGTGTCTCCCTTCAAAGATAAAGGGAAAGCCTTCTTCTTAACAGCATCATCGGGTATACCTGCAAGCTTAAATAATCCACAAACATCATCCACATAGCATAGATGTTCATCAGGATGCTTTGTTCCATCTCCTGTAAGAGTGTTAGCTAGCAGTTTTTCCATCAAACCCGAAGGAATCTCAAAAGGAGTTTCATTTTCAATAGGTTCAGTAGGTTGAGTAGGTTGAGGAGCAACTCTTTGCTCTGCAGGACGGGGTGAAGATACCCCGAACAAGCCCCTCAGACAATTACTTTCCATAGTAACAAATGACAGAAAATTTCAGCACACTAAATAAATTTTTTCCTTACCCAATTCCACCTACCAAAGGCGCTTCACTCCCCGGCAACGGCGCCAGAAAAGAGTCTTGATGACCCACAAGTATAGGGGATCTATCGTAGTCCTTTCGATAAGTAAGAGTGTCGAACCCAACGAGGAGCAGAAGGAAATGATAAGCGGTTTTCAGCAAGGTATTATCTGCAAGTACTGAAATAAGTGGTAAAAGATAGTTTTGTGATAAGATAAATTGTAACGAGTAACAAGTAACAAAAGTAAACAAGGTGCAACAAGGTGGCCCAATCCTTTTTGTAGCAAAGGACAAGCCTGGACAAACTCTTATAATAGGAAAAGCGCTCCCAAGGACACATGGGAATATCGTCAAGCTAGTTTTCATCACGCTCATATGATTCGCGTTTGGTACTTTGATAATTTGATATGTGGGTGGACCGGTGCTTGGGTACTGCCCTTACTTGGACAAGCATCCCACTTATGATTAACCTCTATTGCAAGCATCTGCAACTACAACAAAAGTATTAAGGTAAACCTAACCATAGCATGAAACATATGGATCCAAATCAGCCCCTTACGAAGCAACGCATAAACTAGGGTTTAAGCTTCTGTCACTCTAGCAACCCATCATCTACTTATTACTTCCCAATGCCTTCCTCTAGGCCCAAATAATGGTGAAGTGTTATCTAGTCGATGTTCACATAACACCACTAGAGGAGAGACAACATACATCTCATCAAAATATCGAACGAATACCAAATTCACATGACTACTAATAGCAAGACTTCTCCCTTGTCCTCAGGAACAAACATAATTACTCACAAAGCATATTCATGTTCATAATCAGAGGGGTAATAAAGTGCATAAAGGATCTGAACATATGATCTTCCACCAAATAAACCAACTAGCATCAACTACAAGGAGTAATCAACACTACTAGCAACCTACTAGCACCAATCCCGGACTTGGAGACAAGAATTGGATACAAGAGATGAACTAGGGTTTGGAGATGAGATGGAGCTGGTGAAGATGTTGATGGAGATTGCCCTCTCTCGATGAGAGGAGTGTTGGTGATGACGATGGTGATGATTTCCCCCTCCCGGAGGGAATTGTCCCCGGCAGAACAGCTCCACCAGAGCCCTAGATTGGTTCCGCCAAGGTTCCGCCTCGTGGCGACGGAGTCTCGTCCCGAAAGGTTCTCTCCTATTTTTTTCTCATCGAAAGACTTCATATAGGAGAAGATGGGCGTCGGAGAGCCACCAGGGGGCCCACAAGGTAGGGGGGCGCCCCCCTCCCTCGTGAGCAGGGTGTGGGCCCCCTGGCCTTCATCTTTGGTGACGATTTTTCTTTATTTATTATAAGGTATTCCGTGGAGTTTCAGGACTTTTGGAGTTGCATAGAATAGGCCTCCAATATTTGCTCCTTTTCCAGCCCAGAATTCCAGCTGTCGGCATTCTCCCTCTTCATTTAAACCTTGTAAGATAAGAGAAAATAGCCATAAGTATTGTGAGATAACGTGAAAGAACAGCCCATAATGCAATAAATATTATCATAAAAGCATGATGCAAAATGGATGTATCATTATGTTTTCTCGCATCTCAGTTAAAGTATATTGTCATGGATCATTCAAACATGTTGAGCTTGCCTTTCTCCCCTTGCTAGCCTAAATATCTGTACTAAGCGGGAATACTGCTTGTGCATCCATTATCCTTAAACCCAGTTTTTGCCATGAGTGTCCACCATACCTACCTATATGCGGTATTTACCTGCCATTCCAAGTAAATTTGCATGTGCCAAACTCTAAACCTTCAAATTATAATCTGATTTGTATGCCCGAATTGCTCATGTAGCAACTAGGGGATGTCAGTGTCTTCCATGCTAGGTGGGTTATTCTCAAGAGGAGTGGACTCCGCTCCTCATTCACGAGAAAGTGGCGGTAACCGGGATGCCCAGTCCCATGATTAAGAAGATCAAAATCAAATCAAAATAATTGCAAACAAAACTCCCCCAGGTTTGATGTTAGTTGGAGGCACCCGTTGTTTCGGGCAAGCCATGGATTGATGATTGTTGGTGGAGGGGGAGTAAAAACTTTTACCATTCTGTTTGGGAACCACCTATAATGTATGTAGTATGGAAGATATTGGGAGCTCTTGGTTGTTATGTTGACAATGAGATCATACCTATCAAAATTATTTATCTCTATTTTAAAAATCGAGCTCTGGCACCTCTGCAAATCCCTGCTTCCCTCTACGAAGGGCCTATCTTTTACTTTATGCAAGAGTCAAGGTGATCTTCACCTTTCCCTTTTTCATTTTATCCTTTGGCAAGCACTTTGTGTTAGGGTGATCGTGATATATATATATCCAATTGGATGTACGTTAGCATGAACTATTATTGTTGACATCACCCAAAGGTGAATACGTTTGGTGGCAACATTATAAGCCCCAATCTTTCTCTGTGTCTGATTAAAACTTCATAACCACAAGTATTGCGTGAGTGTTAGCAATTTTAGAAGACTATATGATAGTTGAGTATGTGAAGTTTGCTAAATCAAAGCTCTGACATAGACTCTTCCTAAAAGTAAGATGAATTGCAATTATTTGATGACTAAGAATGAAGTTTGCTAGTTTTCAAGAAAGTTTATGGTCTATGCTTTAACATGTGAATTGCTTGTTACTAGTTCGTGAAAATTTTTATGAGATAAAATAATGTTATGGCATATAATGTGAAGGAAATATGCCCTAGAGGCAATAATAAAGTTATTATTTATTTTCCTTACATCATGATAAATGTTTATTATTCATGCTAGAATTGTATTAACCGGAAACATAATACATGTGTGAATACATAGACAAACATAGTGTCACTAGTATGCCTCTACTTGACTAGCTCGTTAATCAAAGATGGTTAAGTTTTCTAACCATAGACATGAGTTGTCATTTGATTAACGGGATCATATCATTAGGAGAATGATGTGATTGACATGACCCATTCCGTTAGCCTAGCACTTGATCGTTTAGTATGTTGCTATTGCTTTCTTCATGACTTATACATGTTCCTGTAACTATGAGATTATGCAACTCCCGTTTACCGGAGGAACACTTTGGGTGCTACCAAACGTCACAACGTAACTGTGTGATTATAAAGGAGTACTACAGGTGTCTCCAAAGGTACATATTGGGTTGGCGTATTTCGAGATTAGGTTTTGTCACTCCGATTGTCGGAGAGGTATCTCTGGGCCCTCTCGGTAATGCACATCACTATAAGCCTTGCAAGCAATGTAGCTAATGAGTTAGTTATAGAATGATGCATTACGTAACGAGTAAAGAGACTTGCCAGTAATGAGATTGAACTAGGTATTGGATACCGACGATCGAATCTCGGGCAAGTAACATACCGATGACAAAGGGAACAACGTATGTTATTATGCGGTTTGACCGATAAAGATCTTCATAGAATATGTAGGAGCCAATATGAGCATCCAGGTTCCGCTATTGGTTATTGACCGAGAATAGTTCTAGGTCATGTCTACATAGTTCTCGAACCCGTAGGGTCCGCACGCTTAACGTTATGATGACAGTTTTATTATGAGTTTATAAGTTTTGATGTACCGAAGGAGTTCGGAGTCCCGGATGAGATCGGGGACATGACGAGGAGTCTCGAAATGGTCGAGACGTAAAGATCGATATATTGGAAGACTATATTGGGAGTTCGGAAAGGTTCCGAGTGATTTGGGTATTTTTCGGAGTACCGGGGAGTTACGGGAATACGGGGGAAGAAGTATATGGGCCTTATTGGGCTTTAGGGGAGAGGGAGAGGCAGGCCGCGTGCCCCCCCATTGACTAGTCCGAATTGGACTAAGGGGAGGGGCGGCGCCCCCTCCTTCCTTCTCTTCCCTCTTCCCCTTCCTTGTCTCCTACTCCTACTACTTGGAAGGACACCTAGTTGGACTAGGAAAGGGGGAATCCAACTCCCGGTGGGAGTAGGACTCCCCTAGGGCGCTCCATAGAGAGGGCCGGCCCTCCCCTCCTCCACTCCTTTATATACGGGGGCAGGGGGCACCCCATGGACAACACAAGTTGATCTACGGATCGTTCCTTAGCCGTGTGCGGTGCCCCCCTCCACCATATTCCACCTAGGTCATATCGTCGCGGAGTTTAGGCGAAGCCCTGCGCCGGTAGAGCATCATCATCGTCACCATGCCGTCGTGCTGACGGAACTCATCCCCGAAGCTTTGCTGGATCGGAGCCCGGGGATCGTCATCGAGCTGAACGTGTGCTGAACTCGGAGGTGCCGTACGTTCGGTACTTGGATCGGTCAGATCGTGAAGACGTACGACTACATCAACCGTGTTGTTATAACACTTCCGCTTATGGTCTACGAGGTTACGTGGACAACACTCTCCCCTCTCATTGCTATGCCATCACCATGATCTTGCGTGTACGTAGGAAATTTTTTGAAATTACTACGTTCCCCAACAGTGGCATCCGAGCCTAGGTTTTATGCGTTGATGTTATATGCACGAGTAGAACACAAGTGAGTTGTGGGCGATACAAGTCATACTGCTTATCAGCATGTCATACTTTGGTTCAACGGTATTGTTGGATGAAGCGGCCCGGACCGACATTACGTGTACGCTTACGCGAGACTGGTTTTACCGCCGTGCTTTGCACACAGGTGACTAGCGGGTGTCAGTTTCTCCAACTTTAGTTGAACCGAGTGTGGCTACGCCCGGTCCTTGAGAAGGTTAAAACAGCACCAACTTGACGAACTATCGTTGTGGTTTTGATGCGTAGGTAAGAACGGTTCTTGCTCAGCCCGTAGCAGCCACATAAAACTTGCAACAACAAAGTAGAGGACGTCTAACTTGTTTTTGCAGGGCATGTTGTGATGTGATATGGTCAAGACGTGATGAGATATAAGTTGTTGTATGAGATGATCATGTTTTGTTGAAGTTATCGGCAACTGGCAGAAGCTCTATGGTTGTCTCTTTGTTGCATAAGATGCAAGTGCCAAATAATTGCTTTACTTTATCGCTATGCGATAGCAATAGTTGCAAGAGCAATAGTTGGCAAGACGACCATGTGACGACACATTGATATAGATCAAGATGATGAAGATCATGGTGTCGTGCCGGTGATGATAGAGATCATGATAGTACTTTGGAGATGGAGATCAAAGGCGCAAGATGATCATGGTCATATCATGACACATATTTTGATTGCATATGATGTTTATCTGTTATACATCTTATTCTGTTTTGTTTGACAGTAGCATTATAAGATGATCTCTCACTAATTATCAAGAAGTGTTCTCCCTGAGTATGCACCGTTGCCAAAGTTCGTTGTGCCCAGACACCACGTGATGATCGGGTGTGATAAGCTCTACGTCCATCTACAACGGGTGCAAGCCAGTTTTGCACACGCGGAATACTCAGGTTAAACTTGACAAGCCTAGCATATGCAGATATGGCCTCGGAACACGGAGACCGAAAGGTCGAGCGTGAATCATATAGTAGACATGATCAACATAATGATGTTCACCATTGAAAGCTACTCCATTTCACGTGATGATCGGTTATGGTTTAGTTGATTTGGATCACGTGATCACTTAGAGGATTAGAGGGATGTCTTTCTAAGTGGGAGTTCTTAAGTAATATGATTAATTGAACTTTAATTTATCATGAACTTAGTCCTGGTAGTATTTTGAAAATTTTGTTGTAGATCAATAGCTTGCGTTGTTGCTTTCATATGTTTATATGTTCTTAGAGAAAATTGTGTTGAAAAATGTTAGTAGCAATGATGCGGATTGGATCCGTGATCTGAGGTTTATCCTCATTGTTGTGCAGAAGAATTATGTCCTTGATGCACCGCTAGGTGACAAACCTATTGCAGGAGCAGATGCAGACGTTATGAATGTTTGGCTAGCTCAATATGATGACTACTTGATAGTTTAGTGCACCATGCTTAACGACTTAGAATCGGGACTTCAAAGATGTTTTGAACGTCATGGGCCATATAAGATGTTCCAGGAATTGAAGTTAATATTTCAAGCAAATACCCGAGTTGAGAGATATGAAGTCTCCAACAAGTTCTATAGCTAAAAGATGGAGGAGAATCACTCAACTAGTGAGCATATGCTCAGATTGTCTGAGTACTTCAATCGCTTGAATCAAGTGGGAGTTAATCTTCCAGATAAGATAGTGATTGACAGAATTCTCTAGTCACCATCACTAAGTTAGTAGAACTTCGTGATGAACTATAGTATGCAAGGGATGACGAAAACGATTCCCGAGCTCTTCCTGATGTTGAAATCGATGAAGGTAGAAATCAAGAAAGAGCATCAAGTGTTGATGATTGACAAGACCACTAGTTTCAAGAAAAGGGCAAAGGGAAAGAAAGGGAAACTTCAAGTAGAATGGCAAACAAGTTGTCACTCCCGCGAAGAAGCTCACAGCTGGACCAAAGCCTGAAACTGAGTGCTTACACTGCAAAGGAAATGGTCACTGGAAGCGGAAATGCCCTGAATATTTGGTGGATAAGAAGGATGGCGAAGTGAACAAGGGTATATTTGATATACAGGTTATTGATGTGTGCCTTACTAGTGTTTATAGTAGCCCCTGAGTATTTGATACTTGTTCAGTTGCTAAGATTAGTAACTCGAAACAGGAGTTATATAAACAGAGACTGGTTGAAGAGGAAGTGACGATGAGTGTTGGAAGTGGTTCCAAGATTGATATGATCATCATCGCACACTCCCTATACTTTCGAGATTAGTGTTGAACCTAAATAAATGTTATTTGGTGTTTGCGTTGAGCATGAATATGATTTGATCATGTTTATTGCAATACGGTTATTCATTTAAAATCAGAGAATAATTGTTGTTCTGTTTAAATGAATAAAGCCTTTGATGGTCATACACCCAATGAAAATAGTTTGTTGGATCTCGATCGTAGTGATACATATATTCATAATATTGATGCCAAAAGATGCAAAGTTCATAATGATAGTGCAACTTATTTGTGGCACTGCCGTTTGGGTCATATCGGTGTAAAGCGCATGAAGAAACTCCATAAAGATGGATTTTCGGAATCACTTGGTTATGAATCATTTGATGCTTGCGAACCGTGCCTTTTGGGCAAGATGACTAAAAACTCCGTTCTCCGGAACAATGGAACAAGCTACTGATTTATTGGAAATAATACATACCGATGTATGCGATCCAATGAGTGTTGATGCTCGTGGCAAGTATCGTTATTTTCTGACCTTCACAAGATGATTTGAGCAGATATGGGTATATCTACTTGATGAAACATAAGTCTGAAATAGTTGAAAGGTTCAAAGAATTTCAAAGTGAAGTGGAAAAATCATCGTAACAAGAAAATAAAGTTTCTGCGATCTGATCGCGGAGACGAATATTTGAGTTACGAGTTTGGTCTTCAATTAAAACAATGTGGAATAGTTTCACAGCTCACGCCACCTGGAACACCACAACGTTATGGTGTGTCTGAACGTCGTAACTGCACTTTATTGGATATGCTGTGATCTATGATGTCTCTTACTGATTTACCATTATCGTTTTGGGGTTATGCATTAGAGACAGCTGCATTCACGTTAAAAGGGCACCATCTAAATCCGTTGAGACGACATCGTATGAACTATGGTTTAGAAGTAAACCTAAGCTGTCGTTTCTTAAAGTTTGGAGTTGCGATGCTTATATGAAAAAGGTTTTCAACCTGATAAGCTCGAACCCAAATCAGAGAAGTGCGTCTTCATAGAATACCCAAAGGAAACTGTTGGGTACTCCTTCTATCACAAATCCAAAGGCAAAACATTCGTTGCTAAGAATGGATCCTTTCTAGAGAAGGAGTTTCTCTCAAAAGAAGTGAGTGGGAGGAAAGTAGAACTTGATGAGGTAACTATACCTGCTCCCTCATTTGAAAGTAGTTCATCACAGAAATATGTTCCTGTGACTACTACACCAATTAGTGAGGAAGTTAATGATGATGATCATGAAACTTCAGATTAAGTTACTACAGAACCTCGTAGGTCTTACAGAGTAAGATCCGCACCAGAGTGGTACGGTAATCCTGTTCTGGAAGTTATGTTACTAGACCATGACGAACCTACGAACTATGAAGAAGCGATGGTGAGCCCAGATTCCGTAAAATGGCTTGAGGCCATGAGATCTGAGATAAGATCCATGTATGAAAACAAAGTATGGACTTTGATTGACTTGCCCAATGATCGACGAGACATTGAGATTAAATGGATCTTCAAGAGGAAGACGGACGTTGATAGTAGTGTTACTATCTACAAAGCTAGACTTGTCGAAAAAGGTTTTTGACAAAGTTCAAGATGTTGAATACAATGAGATTTTCTCACTCGTATCGATGCTTAAAAGTCTGTCTGAATCATGTTAGCAATTGCCACATTTTATGAAATCTGGCAAATGGATGTCAAAAACTGCATTCCTTAATGGTTTTCTTAACGAAGAGTTGTATATGATGCAACCAGAAGGTTTTGTCAATCCTAAAGGTGCTAACAAAATGTGCAAGCTCCAGTGATCCATCTATGGACTGGTGCAAGCATCTCAGAGTTGAAATATACGCTTTGATAAGTTGATCAAAGCATATAGTTTTATACAGACTTGCGGTGAAGCCTGTATTTACAAGAAAGTGAGTGGGAGCTCTGTAGCATTTCTAATATTATATGTGGATGACATATTGTTAATTGGAAATGATATGGAAATTCTGGATAGCATGAAAGGATACTTGAATAAGAGTTTTTCAAAGCAAGACCTCGGTGAAGCTTCTTACACATTGAGCATCAAGATCTATATAGATAGATCAAGACGCTTGATAAGATTTTTCAATGAGTACATACCTTGATAAATTTTTGAAATAGTTCAAAATGGAACAGTCAAAGAAGGAGTTCTTGCATGTGTTACAAGGTGTGAAGTTGAGTAAGACTCAAGACCCGACCATTGCAGAAAATAGAAAGAGAATGAAAAGTCATTCTCTATGCCTCAGTCATAGGTTCTATAAAGTATGCTATACTGTGAACCAGACCTATTGTATACCTTGCTTTGTGTTTGGCAAAGGAATACAATTTTGATCTAATAAGTAGATCACTGGACATGAGTCAAGAATATCCTTAGTGAGGACAAGGAGATGTTTCTCGATTATGGAGGTGATAAAAGAGCCCGTCGTAAAAAGTTACAACGATGCAAACCTTTACACCAATCCAGATGACTCTAAGTCTCAATCTAGATACATATTGAAAGTGGGCGCAATTAGCTAGAGTAGCTCCGTGCAGAGCATTGTGGACATAGAATATTTGCAAAATACATACGGCTCTGAATGTGACAGACCCGTTGACTAAGCTTCTCTCACGAGCAAAACATGATCACACCTTAGTACTCTTTGGGTGTTAATCACATAGCGATGTGAACTAGATTATTAACTCTGGTAAACCCTTTGGGTGTTGGTCACATGACGATGTGAACTATGGGTGTTAATCATATACAGATATGATTATTGGTGTTAAATCACATGGTGATGTGAACTAGATTATTGACTCTAGTGCAAGTGGGAGACCGAAGGAAATATGCCCTAGAGGCAATAATAAAGTTATTATTTATTTTGCTTATATCATGATAAATGTTTATTATTCATGCTAGAATTGTATTAACCGGAAACATAATACATGTGTGAATACATAGACAAACATAGTGTCACTAGTATGCCTCTACTTGACTAGCTCGTTAATCAAAGATGGTTAAGTTTTCTAACCATAGACATGTGTTGTCATTTGATTAATGGGATCATATCATTAGGAGAATGATGTGATTGACATGACCCATTCCGTTAGCCTAGCACTTGATCGTTTAGTATGTTGATATTGCTTTCTTCATGACTTATACATGTTCCTGTAACTATGAGATTATGCAACTCCCGTTTACCGGAGGAACACTTTGGG
Source organism: Triticum dicoccoides (assembly GCF_002162155.2). Classification (NCBI taxonomy): domain Eukaryota; kingdom Viridiplantae; phylum Streptophyta; class Magnoliopsida; order Poales; family Poaceae; genus Triticum; species Triticum dicoccoides. The sequence continues at coordinate 680,939,026 of NC_041389.1, read as the reverse complement.
TGCTACCAAACGTCACAACGTAACTGGGTGATTATAAAGGAGTACTACAGGTGTCTCCAAAGGTACATGTTGGGTTTGCGTATTTCGAGATTAGGTTTTGTCACTCCGATTGTCGGAGAGGTATCTCTGGGCCCTCTCGGTAATGCACATCACTATAAGCCTTGCAAGCAATGTAGCTAATGAGTTAGTTACGGAATGATGCATTACGTAACGAGTAAAGAGACTTGCCAGTAACGAGATTGAACTAGGTATTGGATACCGACGATCGAATCTCGGGCAAGTAACATACCGATGACAAAGGGAACAACGTATGTTGTTATGCGGTTTGACCGATAAAGATCTTCGTAGAATATGTAGGAGCCAATATGAGCATCCAGGTTCCGCTATTGGTTATTGACCGAGAATAGTTCTAGGTCATGTCTACATAGTTCTCGAACCCGTAGGGTCCGCACGCTTAACGTTACGATGACAGTTTTATTATGAGTTTATAAGTTTTGATGTACTGAAGGAGTTCGGAGTCCCGGATGAGATCGGGAACATGACGAGGAGTCTCGAAATGGTCGAGACATAAATATCAATATATTGGACGACTATATTGGGAGTTCGGAAAGGTTCCGAGTGATTCGGGTATTTTTCGGAGTACCGGGGAGTTACGGGAATACGGGGGAAGAAGTATATGGGCCTTATTGGGCTTTAGGGGAGAGGGAGAGGCAGGCCACGCCCCCCCATTGACTAGTCCGAATTGGACTAAGGGGAGGGGCGGCGCCCCCTCCTTCCTTCTCTTCCCTCTTCCCCTTCCTTGTCTCCTACTCCTACTACTTGGAAGGACACCTAGTTGGACTAGGAAAGGGGGAATCCTACTCCCGGTGGGAGTAAGACTCCCCTAGGGCGCGCCATAGCGAGGGCCAGCCCTCCCCTCCTCCACTCCTTTATATACGGGGGCAGGGGGCACCCCATGGACAACACAAGTTGATCTACGGATCGTTCCTTAGCCGTGTGCGGTGCCCCCCTCCACCATATTCCACCTTGGTCATATCGTCACGGAGTTTAGGCGAAGCCCTGCACCGGTAGAGCATCATCATCGTCACCACGCCGTCGTGCTGACGGAACTCATCCCCGAAGCTTTGCTGGATCGGAGCCCGGGGATCGTCATCGAGCTGAACGTGTGCTGAACTCGGAGGTGTCGTACGTTCGGTACTTGGATCGGTCGGATCGTGAAGACGTACGACTACATCAACCGCGTTGTTATAACGCTTCCGCTTACGGTCTACGAGGGTACGTGGACAACACTCTCCCCTCTCGTTGCTATGCCATCACCATGATCTTGCGTGCACGTAGGAATTTTTTTGAAATTACTACGTTCCCCAACATAATGATGCTAGTAAGGGTGATTGAGATTATCATTGATCAAACTTCTGCACCTCTAGCATTCACACTTCATAAATTCTTTCTTTATCATTTACCTACTCGAGGACGAGTAGGAATTAAGCTTGGGGATGCTGATACGTCTCCAACATATCTATAATTTATGAAGCATTCATGCTATATTACTATCTCTTTCGAATGATTATGGGCTTTATTATACACTTTTATATCACTTTTCGGACTAACCTATTAACCGGAGGCCCAGCCCATATTGCTGTTTTATTGCCTGTTTTAGTATTTCGAAGAAAAGGAATATCAGACGGAGTCGAAACGGAACGAAATCAACTAGAGAAGTTATTTTTGGAACGAAAGCTACCCGATGGACTTGGACCCCACGTCAAGGAAGGAACGAGGAAGCCACGAGGGTGGGGGGTGCGCCCACCCCCCTAGGGCGCGCCCCCTGCCTCGTGGGGCCCTCGTGGCTCCCCTGACGTGCTTCTTCAGCCTATATAACTCCACGTACCCTAAAACTTCCAGAACAGAAGATAGATCGGGAGTTCTGCCGCCGCAAGCCTGTGTAGACACCAAAAACCTCTCGGGAGCCCTTCCCGGCACCCTGCCGGAGGTGGGATCCTTCACCGGTGGCCATCTTCATCATCCCGGCGCTCTCCATGACAAGGAGGGAGTAGTTCACCCTCGAGGCTGAGGGTATGTACCAGTAGCTATGTGTTTGATCTCTCTCTCTCGTTTCTCTCTCGTGTTCCCTCTATGGCACAATCTTGATGTATCCCGAGCTTTGCTATTGTAGTTGGATCTTATGATGTTTCTCCCCCTCTACTCTCTTGTGATGAATTGAGTTTTCCCCTTTGAAGTTATCTTATCGGATTGAGTCTTTTATGAGAACACTTGATGTATGTCTTGCGTGGGATAACCGTGGTGACAATGGGTTATTCTATTAATCCACTTGATGTATGTTTTGGTGATCAACTTGCGGGTTTCGTGACATTGGGAACCTATGCATAGGGGGTGGCACACGTTCTTGACTCTCCGGTAGTAGCTTTGGGGCACTCTTTGAAGTACTTTGTGTTGGTTGGATGAATCTGAGATTGTGTGATGCATATCGTATAATCATGCCCACGGATACTTGAGGTGACAATGGAGTATCTAGGTGACATTAGGGTTTTGGTTGATTTGTGTCTTAATGTGTTATTCTTGCATGAACTCTTTTATAGATCGATCCAAAAGAATAACTTTGAGGTGGTTTCGTACCCTACCATAATCTCTACGTTTGTTCTCCGCTATTAGTGGCTTTGGAGTGACTCTTTGTTGCATGTTGAGGGCTTGTTATATGATCTATCTATGTTATTATTGTTGAGAGAACTTGCACTAGTGAAAGTATGAACCCTAGGCCTTGTTTCCTATCATTGCAATACCGTTTACACTCACTTTTACCACATGTTACCTTGCTGTTTTTACAATTTCAGATTACAAATACCTTTATCTACCTTCCATATTGCACTTGTATCACCATCTCTTCGCCGAACTAGTGTACCTATACAATTTACCATTGTATTGGATGTGTTGGGGACACAAGAGACTCTTTGTTATTTGGTTGCAGGGTTGTTTGAGAGAGACCATCTTCATCCTACGCCTCCTACGGATTGATAAACCTTAGGTCATCCACTTGAGGGAAATTTGCTACTGTCCTACAAACCTGTGCACTTGCAGGCCCAACAACGTCTACAAGAAGAAGCTTGTGTAGTAGATATCAATGGGGCGGCACCAAACGCCGCCCGCCCATTAATTGTACCCGGTGAAACCACTCGAAGAAATCAAAAACCACGTTGCACTTGGGCTATTTAAGCCGGGTACTATCGTCTTCCTCTCCCTCCTCATCCATACCCCATCCTCTGCCTCCTCTGCCCTCCTTCTTCCTTCTTCTCCATCAAACCCGATCGAGCCCTCGAGCCACCATGCAGTACAACGCCCCCACCTACCGCCTCCCCCCAACCGTGCCGGAAAGGCTCTACCCGGCCAGAGTCTACGTAGAGAGAACCCTTAGGGTGTGGGCGATCTCAAGGTGGAGGGGCGCAAGGGAGTTAACGGAGTTCTTCCTTGCGGCCGGCTTCTGCCACCTCCCCCGCGGCTCTTCAAGGATGTACCATCTTGAGGAGGTCAACCACAATGGTGTTGTGGTTGGGCTCCTCGCTACATTCACTAACCCCTTCGATGCTTTCCACCTCCTTGGGCGAGTGTATTGGGTTGGTTGTGAGGTCATAGCTTTCACCACCCATAACATCTTCACTGACTTCAACAACGTCTTCCCCAACAACGGCGTTATGCACACGCTCCCATACCCCATCAACAACGGGGAGGAGCGAAGGGCGCCTGGAGGAGCGAGGTGGCGTTCACCCGAAGGTGGAGGAGAAGAAGAACCCGCGTTTGGTGCCCCCCGATCTATCTAGCTTGCTATATATCTATCGTATTAGTATTTTAAGTTGTAATCATTATGCTACTATTATTAAGTTGTATTAGTATTTTAAGTTGTAAGGCTATCGTGGAGTTGTAAGGCTATCGTGGAACTATGGGTTGCAATCGTTATGCTTCTATATAATCGTTATGCTACTATATATATTGTGTGTTTCGTGCTATTATTTGTAGATTGCTATGGGTTGTTCTTGCTATTATTTGTGTATTGCTATGGGTTGCTACGGGCCTGGGTTGCTACACCCCAATCACCACACACACCATCTTCAAAATATTGGCCAAATAATGGGTCATGACCCAAACCATAGACATGCAACTAGGAGCCCCATGCAAACCCACTATGGACATGAAACTAGGAAATGCAAACTAATTTACTTCATGCAAGCATGCAACTCTTTTAGTTTATGGAACCGTAGACATGCATAAAAACAAGTAACATTTAGTTTTAGTGCATCAAAAAATGATCCATCACAAAATTTAGTGCAAGAAAAAGGCCAAAGTAAAAACAAGTAACATTTTATTTGCCGAAGTTAGAGGTGGGCTGGTGCCCCTGCGCGAGTGGGCTGGTGCCCCTACGCGGGTGGGCTGGTCTCTATTTGGGCATGGTTATTTTCTTACGGCCCAACATCTATTCGGCAGCCCAGTTTTGTTTTTTACTAGAAACTGAATTTAGGTGTGTACTTTGTTATCTGAAGAACAAAAACAGAGGAAACAGAGCATGAACACTGAATAATTTGTGTTCCAAATTGTTGCTTCAATTCAGATACATAACTTGGAATGGCGCACAGATCACATCCTCTACCCTGACAGGCCTAAATGCCCATTCTAATGACAGATGAACAACAAATAAAACAAAAACAGAGCAATGATACAACAATAGAACCCCCCTGCCATGATATTTGCTTACTTCTGCAAATCGATCATCTGCATTAGATATTTCTTGATCTTCTTCAGTTCCTCGGTCAGTTCGGACTCCGCATGCAGTTCAGTATTGCGCGCATACATCGCCGTCGGCACGACTCTGCCCGCCCCTCCGCCCGAGCTCCCCATATTCTCCACAACAATCGGCGGCACCCTGCCCAAATTGAGCTCCCAGGTTGCGGCCACGCTCGAATTAACGTAGCCCTCAAACTGAATCCTATCAACATATTCATCAATCCACTCGAAATGATAACTCTTCAGGATCTGAAAACAACAACATGAACTCTAATCCCAAATTCGAGGAGAAAAAACAAAATATGGAGAAATCAGAGCAAAAGACAGCGAAAGAACGGGCTTAGAACTGAGGTCTAACCTTGCCATCCCTTCCCGCCATTGGTTTGCTCAAGCATTTCACAAATTCCCGCCCAAGATTGCCATTGTCATCCCTCTTAGTGACCAACCGTTTAAGAGGGTCTGGGCGTGGGCAATCAGGGCACCTTGTGAGCAGCACTGGTCCATACTGTCGCCATTTTAAGTGCGTGGCGGAGGAGGTAGACATTTGCGCTAGGTCGCCGGAGAAGAGAAAGATTAGGGAAAGGGGGTGAATGGGCGGCGGCGGGCGGACGGGCACGGGCGCTCGTCTCTTCTAGCTGCGAGGAGGTGGGTCCCGCGAGTAGACAAGTGGTGGGTCCTGCGCTTACGTGGATAAGTGGTGGGTCCAGCCCCCAACAGCTAACGAGGGCATCAGTTAAGTTTAACAGTCATGTCGTGCGTGGGCTATTTACTTGCTCAAAATTGTCGCACCACAGCCATTCGCTCGAACAACGTCGCACCCTTGCCAATTCACCTCAAATGTGTCGCACAGGAGCTATAAGCCCGTTTCTGCAGTAGTATTTGATATGCGTTCTCTCCTGTAAACTTGGTCCCTAGTTTCCAAAATTGAGAGGAATACCTAGATTGCTATTTCTATCATTTACAATCTGTCTCTAATAATCGAGGCTCTAAAACTGACGCCGTGCGTGCAGTAACAAAATCATCTCCTTGGATTCTCACGGGAACTTGTTGGCCAGAATGGAACCTGCAAGGCGCACAACGTCGGCGGAGGGCGAAGAAATCTACTTGGACGACCTGAACACGGTCCAGCAGCCGCTTCTTGCCCCCGGCGACAGTGCGTCGCCTGAATTGGCGATCGACTTGGTCCAGCACTTTCTTAATTACTATTCTCGGAAATACTTATCATCAAAATAAATTAAAAGGAATGTATCTAGATGTATATTAGTTCTAGATACATCTTTTTTTATCTATTTTGATTACAAGTATTTACGGACGGAGGGAGTACTTCTTCCCAGCACGCCTGAATTCGCTGCTTCTCCCCAGCACGGCTGAATTGGCAGCGATCGCCGGGTCAAGCTCTCCCAACATCGACTGGGCCGACCTGGATATCGACCCGTGCCTTGAAGTGGCAACCATCCCTCCAAGTTCTTCCTCCATCCCCCCTCAGATGTCGAAACCACCATGGCGTTGGCGGCCCAAGGTGCGATGAGCCCCTATGCTTCTCCCCCGACCTTCACCTCAGATGTCACAACCAGCAGCGGAGCGCCTGCCAAGTACTCCTTCTGTTCGGAATTACTTGTCGCGAAAATGAATGTATCTAGACGTATTTTAGTTTCAGATACATTCATTTCCAAGACAAGTACTCCCTCTGTTCCGATTTACTTGTTGTGGTTTTAATTTAAATTTGAACTAAAACCACGATGAATAAATCAAAACGGAGGATGTAATTCCGAACGGAGGAAGTACAAGCACCACGCCAGGCGTTGTATAACTGACCTGACGATCACTCTTTATTTACTACACGCCGCCCCAAGGTACGGACTCCATACTGTGAACTGGAGTTTAATTCTTTCCTCCGTGACTGATGACCTCTGGTGTTTTCTTTTTTTTAAAAAAAGCATGATGACCCCCGACCTCTACGTTCGCATCATGACGAGAGCCATTGCATTATTTATTCAACTAGAAGAACGCCCGTGCATTGCAACGGGGCCACATTAACTTTAAGAGTTTAATATTACGACATTGGCGACCTTTTTTACCATCAAATTCTCACACACACACTCTCTCCCCCTCCCTCTTCCTCACTCTCTCTCCCTCTCTCTCTAACACACACACGTAGCCTATTTTCCCCGCCAATAAGACTTACTCAATTGGCAATAATGTGTGGATTTGTGGTGAGCTTGACTGAACTAATGGATAGTGATATATATTCCCCAATTATTTAACAATGAAATTTCAGAAATGGGAAAATTATGTAACACCTCAAGTCGTTAGCTACAGTGACCTCCCCCTAATGATGCCATGTCATCAGGCTTGCTAAGCCAAACTGCCACTTGATAAAACTCAAAGCCCAATTCAAATTTAAAATAAAGTCAAATAAATTACTTCGTCAAACAGTAAAACTAAAATGTTCACCATATTTTATAAATTCCACTGATCTTTGACATGTTGAGCCCAACACTATTTGAACCAAAAATTAAATCTTGTCAAATTAATAAGAGGTCCAACAGTAGTTAAAATAACCAATTAAATATAAACCTGATTTTATGTATTTCCTTTTGGCCCCAAACTTTTTGTGCCACCTAAAAATATTGTGCTCAAATTGTGTGCATAGTTCCACAATTAACAAAATCCATTTAGTTGATATGAGAATAAATAGAAAACGGTGTTAAAAAGGAGAAACGGATTAGAATACATTAAAAACCAAAAGGACGATGAAAAAGGGGATTCCCCCTATCCCTGGGCCTTGCCACCGAAACGGCCCAGTGGTCCAGTCCCCGCACGGTCGTCTTCTCCTGTTCCCTGAGCCCATCGCTACAGAGCCGGGCTCCCGCTCGACCACCTCGCCGGCATCGAAGGGGAATGGATACGGGTGACGCCCTGCCTCCCCTGCCCCCATGGCCTCACTCCTCCTCGACGCCCCCTCCCAGATCCACTTCTCCTCCTCGCTCGCTCGATCCCGGTGATCTGGACGAAATCAGATGCCACGGCCACCATGACTGACCCCGTCCACACGGCCACTGCCCTCCCTGCTGGCTAGGAGCTTGTCGAGGAGCTCCGAATGCCTCTGCTACTTCATCTGCACCAACGAGATCAAGTCCAGCAACCCCAGATCGACGTCATTGCCGTATTCCTCAACCTTCGGCCACCGCGACATTGTCGTTCGATCCGCGCCGCCCCGAGCTCCCCTGTCTTCCCCTAGGGTGCCATTGACACCTCCATGATCTCCTCTTGCTTTTCCCCAGTTTCCCCTCTCGTTTGCTCTCGTTAGGTATTTCGCCGTGGCCGAGAACCGCCGTCCGCCATGGCCATTGCAGGGGTAGCCACTGAGCTCCTCGGATTGACCCCGTGTCACATGCCCGCTCCTATGTGCGCCCATGCCCGAGCCTTCAACTCTTCTTCCGCGCCCGCAGGGCCACTCCCTCTCTGGCTCTCCATGCCCACGCACGTGCCACACCGCGCCCGCCACTGCCATCACGCTCGCCACAGCCACCGCACCAATGTGCCCCGCGCGACGCACACCCTGGCCGCGCGTCACACTCTCGCTGGTTGCGCTCGCCCCGTCTGCTGCCGCCTATCCCTTCACTCGCCCCGCTGTCGCGCCCCTGCCTCGCGCCGCCTCCTGTCGCGGCCATCTTCTGCCGGCCGCCCCCTCAGCCACGCCGGCCGCATCTCTGCCCTCCACCGCCGGCCGCTCGCCTCGCCTGTTGCGTGCTTCTTCCTACTGCTATGCGCTGCTCTACCACTGGTACGCTGTTGCGCCATGCCCTCGACACCGCCGTGGACAAACGTGGCGGAGGGATTGTCAATGGAGTACGAGGAGGAGGTGGTGGAGAAGGTGTGGAGAGGCAAGAGGTCTAGGGTGGCGTCAGCTGGCTGTGGTGGAGGTGATTATGCGAGAAGGAGCCGAAGCGGAAGGAGAGGTCACAATTGGAGAGAATCACAAAAAAACATAGCCCGGAGATCTAATTCCAAAAAAATGCTAATATCGATGGAGGGGTGATTTCCTTCAATAGGTGGAAAACATAGGAAATATTTGATGTTATTAAGGAAAGGTAAAAAATTAGGAAAGTTAGGATTTTGAACTGATTTCTATGCAAATGGAGTTTTTATTGTTTGGTAACATGATATCAGTACCTGCCCGTTTGTGACGTGTCTGATTAGGAAAGTTTGCAAATGTTAAGAAACTATTTATTGGGAGGAAAGTTTGTGACGTGTCTTTTATTTGTTTCTTAAAAAAAATCACTAATGAGAGAAATCGATTGATTTAGATAAGTTAGGAAAGTTAGATTCAAATCTATTATTTGTTTCTTAAAAAATTGTTATTTGTTTCCTAAGACAAATTGAACCAATAAAAGGAATCGATTGATATGAATAATTTAAGGAAGTTAGATCCGTGATTTGTTATACGTTAGGAAAGTCCTGGTTGTAATAAAGAGTGGAGAGAAAAATAAACCGATGGACCAGGATGAGAGGGGGTGGTGGGAGGAGAGACCAAAAAAACTAGCGATGGGAGGGGGTGGTGTGAGGAGAAACAAAAAAAAACAGCGATGGGAGGGGGTGGTGGGAGGAGAGACAAAAAAACCAGCGAAAATAAACCACGGAGACGATTCACTAACTGCTCCATTAGGAGTAGAGATTACAGCTCTGTAGTTCTGTCAAGTAATGATACCTCACTCTCTTTTTTTTGGCGGGGCAGGTAACCATGCCTCACTAATCGACCCGTAATACGTACTCCCTCCGTTTTAAAATAGATGACTCAACTTTGTACTAACTTTAGTATAAAGTTAGTACTTCCTCCGTCCGGAAATACTTGTCGTAGAAATGAATGCAAATGGATGTATTTAGAACTAAAATACATCTAGATACATCCATTCCTCGAACAAGTATTTTCAGACGAAGGGAGTATAAAGTTGAGTCATTTATTTTGAAATGGAGGGAGTAACAAATATATTAACCAGAGTGTGAACTATTGTCTTTTACTAAATTTTAGTATTATTTCTTTTTTTAACTCATGTTTAGTATTATTTCTTATAGGCAATGAAGTTGACCGACGGGCAAGAAAAGGAGCAGACGATCACACATGTTTTAAGCATTCCACGCACAAAGGTAAGCAGCATAAGAAATCCCAACTAGCATACCTTTGAGTAATTTTTTATTTTAAAAATAAAGGGAGCGCCTCTACCTCGGTTACCTGAAAAAAAATTGTTGCATAAGTCACTTTTATTCTTGACCGTTAGATCGTCATAAAAACAGGCGTGTAGCCAACTAGCCTGTGCCTCCGTAAACTGTAATAACATCAATGAGTAGTAGAAGCGGCAAATTATACGAAGATTGCTAATGGAGCTCGAGCATGGAGCCCTTAATTTGAAAATTTTCAAAATCAAACCCTTTGGTTTTAAATTTTCTGAAAATAAAACTCACACATATACATATGAATTTATACTATTTGTCTGCAAAGTTTCATGGTGAAATGCCTTTTTATGCGAGCTACACAAAAATGACAAAATCACGTATTTCCATCACATGTACTATTCGCTAGTATAAAAGTACATGAGTTCTTTTTTGTACAGCTCACATCAAAATGTATTTCATAGTGTATTTCACACACATCTAGTATACATCTATAAGTACTTGTGCATTTATTTTCAGATTGTTTTGAAACTTAAAAGGTTAATTTATTATTATTATTATTCAAAATTTCTTGCTTCATGGAGCCCGAGAGCAAAAAACTATCCTCTGAATTATACCACTTTAACACTTAATAAGCAGAAGAAAAAAGTAAAAGCAATACAAAACTAAAAAATACCAAAACATAAGTTTTTCTAATGAAGAGTAAATTAAGGATGGTAACATTATCCTAAAAGAAAGAGGGAAAATAAAGCCATGATATTAAAACAAAAGAAAAATTAAAAATTACAACAAATATTATTGTAGAGAAGAATGGATTAGTTGCATTGGTATTACGCTAAAGAAGAAAGAAAACTTGAAGTATATCATGACAAAAATTTGTGCATAGATTGCTTAGAACTTGCATTATTTCACAATATTCAAGAATAAGCATATGTACTGTAAATTTTAGATAACAGCATAATTTGTACATGCATTACATAGAACTTGTAATTATATGTCTATGTTATGCTTAGCATCCAAATAACAAAACACGAATGTTGAATCTCATGTCGATAGTGTCGTCTCCCTCTCACTCACATACACACATAGAGGGAGAGAGAAAATGGGCCTCTGAAGGAAGCAACACAAACTGGGTACACAAAAAGAGAAGAGAACTA
>NC_041389.1:680919747-680927686 GCF_002162155.2 Triticum dicoccoides | reverse complement strand
AAAAAAAATCTAAACCAAAACAAAAATGAAGTTTTCGAGAAAGAAAGAATTAGTGACATTCGTATTACCCTTACAGAAGAAAGAAAATATAAAAACATAAAAGGAGTTGCACACAATTTGCATGTAACGTAATATGCTAACACTAGTAGAAAACAAGGCATACGTTTGGGCCAGGTAAGCCCATTAGTACCGGTTCAGTCACGAACCGGTACTCATGTGCCCATTTGTCCCGGTTCGTGAGGCCAGGGGCCTGCCGGGCCTCATGGGACCATTGGTCCTGGTTCGTCTGGCCCCTTTGGTCCCGGTTGGCGGCACAAACCGGGACCAATGGGCCCTGCTCCTGGCCCACCACCACCGGTACCGGTTTGTGGCCTGAACCTGTACCAAAGCGTTGTCTTTCGAGCCGGGTCAGGCCACAAACTGGTACCAATCCAACCAGGGGAGAGGGCTTTTGTGTAAAAGCAAAAAGCAAAAAAATCATAAAATAAATAAAAAAAGCAAAAAAAGACAAGAAAATAAATAAGTAGAAACAAAATAAAATAAATAATTAGAAACAAAAAAACCTTAATAAATTAGTAGAAACAAAATAAACTTTAATAATGTAAAATAAATAAACTATAATAAAATAAATAAAAATAGCAACAGTAGGTAGAAACAAAATAAAATAAATAAAGCAAAAAAGAAAGAATTTTCATAAAATAAATAAAAGAAAGCAAAAAATAAAAGAAAATAAGTAAGTAGAAACAAAATAAACTTTAATAAATAAGTAAAAAGAAAATAAATTATTATAAAACCTGTAGTATTATTGAAACTAAAACTATATAAAATTTATGCAACTAAAATTATCAAAGTATTTTCTGTTCAAGAATTTATGCAACTAAAATTATATAAAATTTATGAAACTAAAATTATCAACAGTAAAAGAAAAAAGAATTTTTATAAAGAAAATTCTTTTTAGAAACTTTAATAGCACTAACAGAAACTAGTGATTCACATAAATTTCAAAAACTAGTGATTCACACAAATTTCAGAAAATTCAAATTTAAACTATTCAAATTGGAAAACAAATAGCACTAACAGAAAGTTTATAATTTTTATTACCTAAAAGCAAAAGGAACTAAAAAAATAAAGGAAAATATTAAAGAAAATAAATAATGCAAAAAGCAGAAGAAAAAAAACTAGAAAAGATTAAAAAAATGCCACCTACTGGGCCAGTACGGCTTGAATACGACTAGAAACCCTACCATGGGCCAGGATTCAGGCCCGCAGAGGGCCCAGTAGGCCCAACAGGCATAGCAGTGACAATTAGGCTCGTAAGCCTGCAATCGAGAGGAGCTCGAGAGGGGTGCGGCAGTGGGGCTTAAACCACTGCGCGCCCCTCTCAACTAGCGAGGTGGGACTAAACTTTTTGGCCACGGGCAGCACGTGTTTTGGTCCTGGTTGGTGCCGCCAACCGGGACTAAAGGGGAGCATTGGTCCCGGTTGGTGCCACCAACCGGGACCAATGGTTCGTCTATATAAACAGCGCTTGTGAAATTTTCGTTTCAGTTCCTCATTCTCCCGCTGCGCCCGTCGCCGTCGTCCTCTGTCCCGTCGCCCGCGCCCGTCACCGTCTTCACCCCTGCCTCCGACGCCGTCCCGCGCCGCCCTGACCCCGTCGCCCGCACCCGTCGCCGACGCCGCCCTCTGCTCTGACCTCGCCGTCGCCGCCCTCTGCCGCCCAGTGAGCCTTCCCTCTGCCGCCCTCTGCCGCACGTCACCGCCCTCTGCTTGCCGCCCTCTGCCACGCGCCGCCGCCGCCGCCCCGACCGGCCTGCTCTCTGCATTGATGTATGATTTTTTTTGTTCATTGATGTATGTATATATGGATGTTGTATGTATATGTATATATATGCAGATGTATGTATGATTCATGGATATGTATGCATTAATGTATGATTTTTTTTGTTCATAGAATTTTTTTTGTCAAATTTATGTATATGTTCATATATATATATATATATATATATATATATATATATATATATATATATATATATATATATATATATATATATATATAATAGTGCATTTTAGGTTATTAGTAAGTGCTTAGTATATAGTTGAACTAGTTGATTTAATAAAACTACTTTATTTTATTATAGACATAGTTTATTTTTAGTAAGTACTACTTTATTTTATTTATAGTAAGGACTTAGTAGTTGAACTAGTTGATTTAATAAAAACTACTTTATTTTATTATAGAAGTAGTTTATTTTTAGTAAGTACTACTTTATTTTATTTATAGTAAGTGCTTAGTAGTTGAACTAGTTGATTTAATAAAACTACTTTATTTTACTATAGAAGTAGTTCATTCTTAGCAAGAAAACTAATAGAACTAGTTTATTTTTTTAGTTCTTATTCTCGCATTGACGTCGACGATGCCTATCCCGCATCCTCGTCGTCGACTCGGCGGAGGAAGCCTGCTTGATCAGAGGGGCCATGTCCGGGACTGGACTCCGCCGGGCTGGTATTGGGAGGTGCTACCTTCCGGGGGGCGTAGGTTGGTGAGGAGCCAGTCCATCGTTGACCCGATCCTTGTTTGGTGGCGGTCACGTGGGCCCGTGACGGTGACGAGGCTTCCGGACATCGCGGAGGTGGTACGTCACCGTGTTAGCAAGGAGGACGAGCACGTCCGTCGCTACATGGTTGTATTGGAGGGCAGGTTCGACAATACCTGGCAGGTTCTTCAGGGACTTCACTGGAGCTATGATCCTGTGATGGTTCCTTCTCTTTGGTGTCCACCGCCCGCGCCGATACCCGTCGAGCGCAACGGTTCTAGCTGTATTAGCGATGCTATATGTATGATAGTATTCGAGGTGTATTAGTGATAATATTCGACGATGTACGAACGCAAGATATGATGTAGTTTTGCTTATAATTGAATGCATGCTAATTTGAATACTACTTTATTGTACGATTTGGTTTTGCTAAAATTGGAGAGCACTATGCAAGGTGTATGCATTTGATCAGTTGATAGCTTATAGGGTTTTTGTTTTTGCATAAATCTAGGAGCCCCCTCCATCATCCCCGTCGCCGTCCCCGTCACCGACCCCCCCCCCCTCCGACCTCGAGTTGAGACTAGCCAAATCTCCATGTCAATATGAGTCCTATAAGATATTTTGAAATGTTTTTGCTCATATTTTCAACCATTGAAATGGTCATCAAGTTTGAATGCTCATATGAAGTAGATAAACATGTATATTTCCTTGCCGGCAAATTTCAGGCGCTCGATATGTCCTTTTTTTAGAAAGATAATTAAACGATATTTCGGGTTGACTTTAAGTCTGTTGAGTCTCCACCATATATGAGAGGACGAAGAATCCCGACTGTTATTGTGGGGGTAGCTTCTCTTTCGTTCCCGTGTGCTAAACAATTTTGTGTAATGCACTCAGGAACGAAAGGAGGAGCTACCATCACCGACGGTCGCAAATGTCAGAGAGGAATTAGTGAGGGAGAGTCTCCACCATATATATGAGAGGACGAAGAATCCCGACTGTTGTCGTGGGGGTAGCTTCTCCTTCATTCCCGTGTGCTAGACAATTTGGTGTAATGCACTCGGGAATGAAAGTAGGAGCTACCATCACCGACGGTCGAATATGTACACCACGTGAGCTGAGAGTTTTCAAGAAAAGGCTCGACAGATCGATAGTCAACCCATGATGAATAACAATGATCTAATTTAGATTTTTTTTAGTACATATATTTAATTGTACAAGTTTAATATTTGAATTATGAACATAGGAAATGTCGTATTCGGACGACGAAAACCGCCCGGGGGAGTGCGACTGGTGCCACGACGACCGAGGTATGTGTGACAGGTTCCTTGAGTTGGACGAAGATCATCGCTTCAGCATTAAGCTTGCGGAGACCTTCAATGTTGAAACGGTACGCAACAACGACAATTTTTTTTCGTAATTAAGCACGACTTCAACTATTTCAATGTGTACTTTTTGTCTTTTCCAATTCGACTAGCTTATCCCATGCTATGCAAGACGCTATGTTTTGAACTACGGTAACTAACATGGAGATACCCTGGTAAGATTTTTTACTATTACGACATCCGTGCATCTTTTGCATACTTCTAAAACTAGTACATCATTGTTAACTACGAAGTTATTACTATGTTTTTCAATAGATAATCTCGAATGATTGTGTGCCTCATCTGATGTATCAGCATGGTCGCCTTGATGTTTTGAACATACAGCCAGGTCATCCTACTAATCTCAACTGTCCATACCGGATTTCTAAAAGAAGTGGAGACATGACAATCAAAGAATGACAAAATGTATGGACAGTCATAAGGAGGTTCTTGGAAGCAAAAGGAAGAGAAACGCAAGAATTGGAGATAGGATGATCTCCATTCTCCATAATGGAGAGTCAGGGTCTATATTATTTTATGCTATCTTACCTTAAAGAGGGTATTTAGGTCCTACCTAGCACTAGTAGAAAACAGGGCATTTGTCCCGGTTGGTGAGGGCCTTTTGTCCCGGTTCTTGAACCGGGACTAAGGGGTCGTTACTAATGCCTCCCCCCTTTAGTCTCGGTTCTAAGACGAACCGGGACAGATGGGCCTCCACGTGGCCACTGCGAGCAGCCCAGGCAAGGGGGCCTTTGGTCCCGGTTGGTGACATGAACCGGGACCAAAAGGCTTCCACGTGTCAGCAGCTGGCTGGAGCTGAGGTTTATCTTTTTTTTAAAAAAAGTGGCTGGTTTAGGGGTTCTGGGGGTTAATTTTAGGTTGTTATTAGCTAGCTAATAGACAGAAATGTCCTCTCTTATATCTTCGTCATTGGTTTACCAACGCTACTGCTATGTTCATTTCATCCGCTGATATATAATAACTCATGCATGCTCGCATCATACATCATCATATATAATAACAAGTCCTACTAATCATGCATCATCATACAACTTCTACTCGTTATTAATAACAAGTCATACAATCATCATCCTCATAGTCATCAAACCCAACCCTACATAATTGTTCTTAGCACATGATCATCAGTATCAGGTAGGACCTAAACACCCTTAAGGTAAAATAGCATAAAACAATATAGACCCTGACTCTCCATTATGAAGAATGGAGATCATCCTGTCTCCAATTCTTGCGCTTCGCCTCCTTTTGCTTCCAAGAAGCTCCTTACGATTGTCCATACATTTTTTCCATTCTTTGATTGTCATGTCTCCACTTCTTTTAGAAATCCGGTATGGACAGTTGAGATTCCTAGGATGACATGGTTGTATGTTCACAACATCAAGGCGACCGTGCGTATACATCAGATGAGGCACACAATCATTCGGGATTATCTGTTGAAAAACATAGTAATAACTTCGTAGTTAGCAATGATGTACTAGTTTTAGAAGTATTTAAAAAGATGCAGGGATGTCATAATAGTAAAAAATCTTACCAGGGTATCTCCATGGTAGTTACCGTAGTTCAACACGTGCACTAGTGGCACGTATTGACCATAATGTTGAGGAGTTTGATTGTAGACATTGTAATTCTCAAGATCAGTACAAAATGCGATCAGATGATTTTTCTCCTTATAAGTTAATTCGGAGCCATCGGTGTAGTGGGTTTTGTCTACCATCTTCCGCACATTCTTTGAAGAATGAAAATAAGCTGTCAATGGAAATAAGCTGTCAACTATTTTGAAATAAACAATATAAATTACTTAATAACTATGTTAAGCTCACATGGGGGAAGAATTGGAGGTGTATCCACAAGGACCCAAATGCCCATATTGTCTTGCTGGATTGTAGGATCACCAAGATCCATGGTGACAAGCATACCCTCATCAAAACCATACATCTTGCAAAGTGCTTCCCAATTTTTGCAACCAAAATGGGTTACACTCTCAGCATTGTACATCTTTACTTTAAAATCCACACCATGATGGGTCCTTAGGAGATATTTTTTGCTTTCCATACTTTCATGGTCTTCAAAACCCATCCTCTCCAAGACATAGCGTCTTGCATAACATGGGATAAGCTAGTCGAATTAGAAAAGATGAAAAATACACGTTAAAATAGTTGAAGTCATGCTTAATTACGAAAAAAACTATTGTCGTCGTTGCGTACCGTATGAAAATCAAAGGTCTCCTCGAGCTTAATGCTGAAACCCCGATCTTCGTCCAGCTCAATGAACCTGTCGCACATACCTCGGTCAGCATGGAACCAGTCGCACTCCCCCGGGCGGTTTTCGTCGTCCGAGTACGACATTTCCGGCCTAAGTTCATAATTCAAATATTAAACTTGTACAATTAAATATATGTACTAAAAAACCTAAATTAGATCATTATTATTATTAACGGATTGACTATCGGTGATGGTACGTAGCTCCTCTTTTCATTCTCGAGTGCATTATTACACCAAATGTCTAGCACACGGGAATGAAGGAGAAGCTACCCCCACGACGGCATGGATGATGGAGGGGGCTCCTAGATTTCTGCATAGAGTGCTCTTCAATTTTAGCATTCAAAGTAGGAGTACTTTTCCAATATGAGCATTCAATAAGCAAAACCAACTCGTAAAATAAAGTAGTATTCAAATTAGCATGCATTCAATTATAACCAAAAGTACATCATCTCTTGTGTCTGTACATCGTCGAATACTCCTCGAATACTATCATACATATAGCATCGCTAATTAATACAGCTAGAATCGTAGCGCCCGACGGATATCTTCGCGGGCGATGGACACCCAAAGATAAGGAACGATCACAGGATCATAGCTCCAGTGAGATCCCTGAAGAACCTGCCAGGTATTGTCGAACCTGCCCTCCAATGCAACCATGTAGCGACGGACGTGCTCGTCCTCCTCGCTGACACGGTGACATACCACCTCCGCGGTGTCCGGAAGCCTCGGCACCGTCACTGGCCCACGCGACCGCCACCAAACAAGGATCGGGTCAACAACGGGCTACCTCCTCACCAACCTACGTCCCCCAGAAGGTAGCACCTCCCAATACCAGCCCGGCGGAGCCCAGTGCCGAACATGGCCCTGATCAAGCAGGCCTCCACCGCCGAGTCGATGACGACGAGGATGCGAGATAGGCATCATCGACGTCGATGCGGGAACTACTTCTATATATAGTTAAATAAAGTAGTTTTATTAATTAAATCAACTAGTTCAACTACTAAGCACTTACTATAAATAAATAAAGTAGTACTTATTAAAAATAAACTACTTCTATATATAGTAAAATAAATTGGTTTATTAAATCAACTAGCTAGTTCAACTATATATGAAGCACTTACTATAAATAAAATAAAGTAGTACTTACTAAAAATAAACTAGTTTAACTATAGTTCTATTATTTTTCTAACTAATTACATTAAACACTTTCTCTTCTTATTTTCCTTTTTCCTCTATTCTAAATATGAACATATTCATAAATGACTTTGATCATGCACAATTTTCCTATACATACACAATATGAACATATACATAAATTGAGAAAGAAAATTCTATGAACAAAAAAATCATTAAAATTCTATGAACAAAATTACAACAGAAAAAAATCATAAAAATTCTATGAATAGAAAAAAAATCATAAAAAATTGACATATTCGATCTTTGCATATATACGAACATACAAACATGCATATTCAACAATAATATCACCAAAAAATCTATTAACGGAAAAAAATCTAATAAAATATGAACAAATTACACAATATGAAAAAAATCTATGAACTAGACATCTAACAAAAAAATCTATGAACTGCAAAAAAATCTAACAAAATCTAACTCAATTAACTACACATCTAAATTAACTACTACATCAAATTAAATTAGCAAAAAAATTGCTCACGGGATGGCCATGGCGTGAGGGGCGCGGAGAGGGCGACGGCGACGGGGCGGCGACGGCGCGAGGCGACGATGGCGCGGGGCG
>NC_041389.1:680917435-680919179 GCF_002162155.2 Triticum dicoccoides | reverse complement strand
TGCCACCAACCGGGACCAAAGGCTTGGTCCCGGTTGGTGGCACCAACCGGGACTAAAGGCGGCATTGGTCCCCGTTGGTCTCACGAACCGGGACTAATGCACCCCTTTAGTCCCGGTTGTTGCCACCAACCGGGACCAATGAGCCTTGCACAACGGCGTGGTGGTGGCAGTTTAGTCCCACCTCGCTAGCTGAGAGAGAACCGCACCTGTTTATAAGGTGCGATGCGCCAACCCTCTCGAGCTCCTCTCTAAAGCAGGCTTTCGGGCCTAATCTGTCTCTATGTGCATGTGGGCCTACTAGGCTTACTACGGGCCTGCATCCTGGCCCATTGTTGGGTTTCTAGTCGTATTCAGGCCGTGGAGGCTCAGTAGGTGGCACTTTTTTTGTTTTTTTGTTTTCTTTACTTATTGTTGCTATTTTTTTCCAGCTTTTTTGTTTTGTTTTCTGCATTATTTATTTTCTTTTGTTTTTTGCTTTATTTTTTAATTCTTTTTGCTTTTAGTTTTAGAAAAATTATAAACTTTTTGTTAGTGCCATTAGTTTTAAAATTTGAAAACACTTTTTTTTGTTTTTTTGTTTTCTTTCTTGCTTTATTTATTTTATTTTGTTTCTACTTACAACAAAATACTTATTGTTGCTATTTTTATTTTTTTCCAATTTTTTGTTTTGTTTTCTGCATTATTTATTTTCTTTTGTTTTTTGCTTTATTTTTTAATTCTTTTTGCTTTTAGTTTTAGAAAAATTATAAACTTTCTGTTAGTGCCATTAGTTTTCAAATTTGAAAACACTTTTTTTTTGTTTTCTTTCTTGCTTTATTTATTTTATTTTGTTTCTACTTACAACAAAAAGTTTCAGAACCAAAAGTCTCATGAAGATTATCCATGGTTACGGCGCAATAAGGAAAGGACACAAGCGAAGAAAAAGTGAAGACTTACTCCACAACTATTGTGATGATACCATGCCAACTTTTTCTAGTTCATTTGAAATGCATGTTGTAACAGACAAGTTTCCGTATGAAATCCTGATACTTCGAAAGAGATTGTCCGTTTTGTACACGAAGTGCATCCAGTTTTTGCCGTAACCCTCTCAACTTTCTTGCATATGCTATTTGGATGAAATGATGATACCATGCCAAAATAAAAGAGAGGCGCAAAGCTCACCCGCACGTTGCTTAGCTTCAGGCCAATGTGCAGGTGAGCACTGTGCTTCTCCCTTCATCATCTCTACACTCAGGGCTTATAAACCGCTGCGAGTGCCTCTCACTTGGCGAGGTGGGACTAAAAAATAGCTGCAGAAAGAATCAACTAAAAAACTCTTTTACCGGTTCATGTCACGAACCGGTACTAAAAGGTGCTCATGGGGCCCCAGCCTTAAAACCTGTACCAAATAAAATGCCTTTGTAACGGCCTTAGAATTGGTACTAAAGGAATCAACTAAAAAGCTTTTATAAACCTCTAGTATTATTGAAACTAAATTTATATAGAATTTTGTTACAAACTTTAATAGCAAAAAGAATTATCAGAAAAGAAAATAAATAAGTAATTAGGATTTAGTTCAAAACATTAAAAGCAAAAATAATTATCATAAAAGAAAATAAATAAGTAATTAGAATTTTGTTACAAACTTTAATAGCAAAAAGAATTATCATAAAAGAAAATAAATAAGTAATTAGAATTTTGTTCAAAACATTAAAAGCAAAAAGAATTATCGTAAAAGAAAATAAATAAGTAATTAGAATTTTGT
>NC_041389.1:680915211-680917103 GCF_002162155.2 Triticum dicoccoides | reverse complement strand
TAATAGCAAAAAGGATTATCATAAAAGAAAATAAATAAGTAATTAGAATTTTGTTCAAAACATTAAAAGCAAAAAGGATTATCATAAAACAAAATAAATAAGTAATTAGAATTTTGTTACAAACTTTAATAGCAAAAAGAATTATCGTAAAAGAAAATAAATAAGTAATTAGGATTTTGTTCAAAACATTAAAAGCAAAAGGAATTATCATAAAAGAAAATAAATAAGTAATTAGAATTTTGTTACAAACTTCAATAGCAAAAAAGAATTATCGTAAAAGAAAATAAATAAGTACTTATTGTTGCTATTTTTATTTTTTTTTTCAGTTTTTTTGTTTTGTTTTCTGCATTATTTAGCCATTGGTCCCGGTTCGAGCCACCAACTGGGACCAATGGTGGTGGGCCAGGAGCGAGGACCATTGGTCCCGGTTCATCCCACCAACCGGGACCAAAAGGTCCAGACGAACCGGGACCAATGGGCCACGTGGCCCAGCCGGCCCCCGGGGCTCACGAACCGGGTCGAATGCCCCCATGGGTCCCGGTTCTTGACTGAACCGGGACTGATGGGCTGACCCGGCCTGGACCTTTGCCCCCTTTTCTACTAGTGTAATACTGATGATCATGTGCTAACAACAATTAAGTAGGGTTGGTTCGATGAGTATGAGGATGATGATCATATGACTTGTTATTAATAACGAGTAGAAGTTGTATGATGATGATTAGTAGGGCTCGTTATTATGATGATGCATGATGCGAGCATGAAGAGTTATTATATATCAGTGGGTGAAATGAACATGGATTGGATTGAAGTGAAGGCAACATGCATGTGGTGCATGTCGAAAGTAGTACAATCCAAATTTGATCAAGTTAGGATTAGTATTACTTTCGACATGCACCACATGTTGCCTTCACTTCAATCTAAGCCATGCAGTTGATCATCATTGCGTGTTTACTCTTGTTGATCATCATGCAGTTGAATATTGTTTCATATGAAGAAGCTAACCTAAAAGCAGCCTGCATCATTCACAAGCTACCATTAGCACAAACATGGGCCACCTATGCTCAACAAGGGAAACGTGGAGGACACCACTCAGATGAGAACTACTGATACTGCATCTCCACCATTGATGCAGCATGCTATGTAAATGACCCTCGGATGCAGATTTTTCATGAGGCCTGCTCTGAGCACCACCTTCTGCCCGGGCAAGGGGTTGCAGGGAAAGCCGTCACCACAAACCAGCCGTGCTTCCTACCAGACATTGGATCTTCAAGTGAACAGGAGTACCCATTATGTCACCATGCTAAGATCTTCAAGTTGAAAGGTGCAGTGGCAATCCGGTTAAGGTGCACACGCGCTGGGGTGGCGGACTTCGTGCTGGAGTTCTTTCTGCCGAGGGAGTGTGGAGTACTGGAGGAGCAGAAGGCAGTGCTGGACTCCTTGTGGGGAACCATGCGAAGTCTTTCCAAAACACTACGCGTGGTTACAGACAAGGAGATGGAGGACGACGCAATGTCGGGAATGAATGAGATCAACTCGGTTGATCTTCAGAAGAAGAAGGCTATGAAAAGAAAACCAATGGCGCGGAGGTCGCTTGTGTGGAAAAGCTTTACAGAGGTCGCGGTTGGAGATACTGCTAAGGCTAAGTGCAACCATTGTGGTCTTGAGCTTTGCTGTGACTCAAAAACCCACGGTACATCCTCATTGAGATCTCACTTGAAAAGGTGCAAACTTAACCCCGATAATAGGATCATGGGCCCCTTGTAAGCAAAGTACGTACTAGGTACTTTGCATCTGCAACAAGGGGGATAGTAGCTACCGAAGCAGGGTCAGAGAATAATGTCGACGTAATGCTTGAAGTTGTGTCCTCTTTTGTTTTTTATTGGGTTTGTTGA